>NC_074665.1:81001878-81160252 GCF_029448725.1 Salvelinus fontinalis
TTCCAAATGGACAATGACCACAAGCATACTTCTAAAGTTGTGGCAAAATGGCTTAAGGACAACAAAGTCACGGTATTGGAGTGGCCATCACAAAGCCCTGACCTCAATCCCATAGAAAATGTGTGGGCAGAACTGAAAAAGCGTGTGCGAGCAAGGAGGCCTACAAACCTGACTCTGTTACACCAGCTCTGTTAGGAGGAATGGGCCAAAAGTCACCCAACTTATTGTGGGAAGCTTGTGGAAGGCTACCCGAAATGTTTGACCCAAGTTAAAGAATTTAATGTCAATGCTACCAAATACTAATTGAGTGTATGTAAACTTCTGACCCACTGGGAATGTGATAAAATAAATAAAAGCTGAAATAAATCATTCTCTCTACTATTATTTTGACATTTCACATTCTTACAATAAAGTGCTGATCCTAACTGACCTAAAACAGGGAATTTTTACTAGGATAAAATTTCAGGAATTGTGAAAACTTAGTTTAAATGTATTTGGCTAAGATGTATGTAAACTTCCGACTTCAACTGTAGCTGGGGGGACTTGCTTCCATTCAGCCACAAGAGTATTAGTGAGGACAGGCGATTTTTACGCTCTACACGCTTCAGCACTCAGTGGTCCAGTTCTGTGAGCTTGTGTGGCCTACCACTTCGCGGTTGAGCCGTTGTTGCTTCTAGATGTTTCCACTTCACAAGAACAGCACTTACAGCTGACCCGGAAATTTGACAAACTGACTTGTTGGAAAGGTGGAATCTATGACGGTGCCACATTGAAAGTCACTGAGCTCTTCATAAAAGCCATTCTGCTGCCAATGTTTGTCTATGGAGATTGCATGGCTGTGTGCTCGATTTTACACAATTCTCAGCAATGGGTCGGGCTGAAATAGCCAAATCCATTAATAGCCAAATCCATTAATTTATAGTGTACATGATTGCAGCACTATTGTCCTATAAATACTGTCACGTTTCTGACCTGTTTTCTGTTGTTTTTGTATGTGTTTAGTTGGTCAGGGCGTGAGTTGGGGTGGGCATTCTATGTTATGTGTTTCTATGTTGGGTTAAGTGTGTTGCCTGATATGGTTCTCAATTAGAGGCAGGTGTTTGACGTTTCCTCTGATTGAGAACCATATTAAGGTAGGCTGTTCTCACTGTTTGTTTGTGGGTGATTGTTGCTGTGTCTGTGTTTGTGCACCATACAGTACTGTTTCGTTTTGTTTAGTCTGTTCGTGCGTTCTTCGTTTTATGTTAGTTCGCATGTTCAGGTCTGTTGACGTCGTTTGTTGTTTTGTAGTTTGTCTTGTATTTTCGTATTCGTTATTATAATTAAATTCATTATGTCTACATACCTCGCTGCGTGTTGGTCCGATCCATGCTCCTCCTCGTCTGAGGAGGAGAACGACTTCGACAGCCGTTACAGAATCACCCACCAACAAAGGATCAAGCAGCGGGGTAACGGGCAGCAGCGACAGCAGCGGCCCATTACACAGGACTCCTGGACATGGGAGGACATTTTGGAGGGAAAAGGACCCTGGGCTAAGGTTGGAGAGAATCGCCGCTCTCAGGAGGAGAAGGAGGCAGCTAAAGCCCAGGAGCGGTGGTATGAGGAGGCAGCACATTTACATCATTTACATTTAAGTCATTTAGCAGACGCTCTTATCCAGAGCGACTTACAAATTGGAAAGTTCATACATATTCATCCTGGTCCCCCCGTGGGGAATGAACCCACAACCCTGGCGTTGCAAGCGCCATGCTCTACCAACTGAGCCACACGGGACCAGCACGTAAGCGAGGCTGGAAGCCGGAGAGTCAAGCCCAAAATTTTCTTGTGGGGGGGGGGGGGGGCTAAAAGGGGGTGTGGCGAAGTCAGGTAGGAGACCTGCGCCAACTCCCCGAGCGTAACGTGGAGAGCGAGAGTACAGGCAGACACCGTGTTATGCAGTAGAGCGCACGGTGTCTCCTGTACGTGTGCATAGCCCGGTGCGGGTTATTCCACCTCCCCGCACTGGCCGGGCTAGATTGAGCATTGAGCCAAGTGCCATGAAGCCGGCTCTACATATCTGGCCTCCAGTACGTCTCCTTGGGCCGGTGTACATGGCACCAGCCTTACGCATGGTGTCCCCGGTTCGCCTACACAGCCCAGTGCGGGTTATTCCACCTCCCCGCACTGGACGGGCTACGGGGAACATTCAACCAGGTAAGGTTGGGCAGGCTCGGTGCTCAAGGGAGCCAGTACGCCTGCACGGTCCGGTATATCCGGCGCTACCTTCCCTCCCCAGCCCAGTACCACCAGTACCTACACCACACACCAGGCTTCCTGTGCGTCTCCAGAGCCCTGTTCCTCCTCCACGCACTCTCCCTGTGGTGCGTGTCTCCAGCCCAGTACCTCCAGTTCTGGCACCACGCACCAAGCCTCCTGTGCGTCTCCAGAGCCCTGTACACACTGTTCCTTCTCTCCGCACTCGCCCTGAGGTGCGTGCCCTCAGTCCGGTACCACCAGTTCCGGCACCACGCACCAGGCCTATAGTGCGCTTTGAGAGACCAGTGTGCCCTGTTCCTGCTCCCCGCACTAGCCTTTAAGGTGCGTGTCTCCAGCCCATTACCACCAGTGCCTACACCACGCACCAGGCTTCCTGTGCATCTCCAGAGCCCTGTACACACTGTTCCTTCTCCCTGCACTCGCCCTGAGGTGTGTGCCCTCAGCCCGGTACCACCAGTTCCGGTACCACGCACCAGGCCTATAGTGCGCATCGAGAGTCCAGTGTGCCCTGTTCCTGCTCCCCGCACTAGCCTTGAGGTGCGTGTTTCCAGTCCGATACCACCAGTTCCGGCACCACGCACCAGGCCTACTGTGCGCCTCAGCAGGTCAGAGTCGGCCGTCTGCCCAACGCCGCCTGCACTGCTCGTCTGCCCAACGCCGCCTGCAATGCTCGTCTGCCCAGCGCCGTCTGAGCTGCCTGCCTGTCCAGCACCATCTGAGCCATCCGTCTACCCAGCGCCGTCTGAGCCATCTGTCTGCCCAGCGCCGTCTGAGCCATCCGTCTGCCCAGCGCCGTCTGAGCCATCTGTCTGCCCAGCGCCGTCTGAGCCATCTGTCTGCCCAGCGCCGTCTGAGCCATCTGTCTGCCCAGCGCCGTCTGAGCCATCTGTCTGCCCAGCGCCGTCTGAGCCATCTGTCTGCCCAGCGCCGTCTGAGCCATCTGTCTGCCCAGTGCCGTCTGAGCCATCTGTCTGCCTAGCGCCGTCTGAGCCATCTGTCTGCCCAGCGCCGTCTGAGCCATCTGTCTGCCTAGCGCCGTCTGAGCCATCTGTCTGCCCAGCGCCGTCTGAGCCATCCGTCTGCCCAGCGCCATCTGAGCCATCCGTCTGCCCAGCGCCATCCGTCTGCCACGAGCCTTCAGAGCCGCCCGTCTGTCCCGAGCCATTAGAGCCGTCCGTCCGTCAGTCAGGAGCTGCCAGAGCCGCCAGCCAGTCAGGAGCTGCCAGAGCCGCCAGCCAGTCAGGAGCTGCCAGAGCCACCAGCCAGTCATGAGCCGCCCTCCAGTCATGAGCCGCCCTCCAGTCATGAGCCGCCCTCCAGTCAGGAGCTGCCCTCCAGTCATGAGCTGCCATATAGTCCGGAGCTGCATCTAGTCCGGAGCAACCATTCAGTTCAGAGCTGCCTCTCTGTCCGGAGTTGCCCTTCTGTCCTGAGCTGCCCCTCTGTCCTGAGCTACCCCTCTGTCCTGAGCTACCCCTCTGTCCTGAGCTACCTCTCTGTCCTGAGCTACCTCTCTGTCCTGGGCTACCTCTCTGTCCTGAGTTGTCTCCGCTATTTAGGAGGGGCCTTGGTGAAGGTTCCTGGACCAGGGTCGGGGGCGAGGGTCGCCACTCAAGGGACGCTAAGGAGGGGGACAAAGACTATGGTGGAGTGGTGTCCTCGTCCTGCGCCGGAGCCGCCACCGCGGACAGATGCCCACCCAGACCCTCCCCTTGAGTTTTAGGGGTGCGCCCGGAGTTCCTTGGTCAGGGCGTGAGTTGGGGTGGGCATTCTATGTTATGTGTTTCTATGTTGGGTTAAGTGTGTTGCCTGATATGGTTCTCAATTAGAGGCAGGTGTTTGACGTTTCCTCTGATTGAGAACCATATTAAGGTAGGCGGTTCTCACTGTTTGTTTGTGGGTGATTGTTGCTGTGTCTGTGTTTGTGCACCACACGGTACTGTTTCGTTTTGTTTAGTCTGTTCGTGCGTTCTTCGTTTCATGTTAGTTTGCATGTTCAGGTCTGTTGACGTCGTTTGTTGTTTCGTAGTTTGTCTTGTATTTTCGTATTCGTTATTATAATGAAATTCATTATGTCTACATACCTCGCTGCATGTTGGTCCGATCCATGCTCCTCCTCGTCTGAGGAGGAGAACGACTTCGTCAGCCGTTACAAATACCAATAGTGGAAACACAAGGTACAGTAAAGTACTACCATTCAGTGCATGGCTCAGTGAGTTCTCAGTGGGTTCAGTCAAGGAAATCCTTCTGATCTTTACCTCTGATTAATAACAAGCATCTCTGAGATATCCGCCCATCTAAGAGCTCTGTCACTAAAGAGAGCTGCAGCCCTAATAGCTACAACCATAGAGATACATCAATGCAGCCCTAATAGCTACAACCATAGAGATACATCAATGCAGCCCTAATAGTTACAGCCATAGAGATACATCAATGCAGCCCTAATAGCTACAACCATAGAGATACATCAATGCAGCCCTAATAGTTACAGCCATAGAGATACATCAAGGCAGCCCTAATAGTTACAGCCATAGAGATACATCAATGCAGCCCTAATAGTTACAGCCATAGAGATACATCAAGGCAGCCCTAATAATTACAGCCATAGAGATACATCAAGGCAGCCCTAATAATTACAGCCATAGAGATACATCAATGCAGCCCTAATAGCTACAGCCATAGAGATACATCAATGCAGCCCTAATAGTTACAGCCATAGAGATACATCAATGCAGCCCTAATAGTTACAGCCATAGAGATACATCAAGGCAGCCCTAATAATTACAGCCATAGAGATACATCAATGCAGCCCTAATAGTTACAGCCATAGAGATACATCAAGGCAGCCCTAATAATTACAGCCATAGAGATACATCAAGGCAGCCCTAATAGTTACAGCCATAGAGATACATCAATGCAGCCCTAATAGTTACAGCCATAGAGATACATCAATGCAGCCCTAATAGTTACAGCCATAGAGATACATCAAGGCAGCCCTAATAATTACAGCCATAGAGATACATCAAGGCAGCCCTAATAATTACAGCCATAGAGATACATCAATGCAGCCCTAATAATTACAGCCATAGAGATACATCAATGCAGCCCTAATAGCTACAACCATAGAGATACATCAATGCAGCCCTAATAGTTACAACCATAGAGATACATCAATGCAGCCCTAATAATTACAGCCATAGAGATACATCAATGCAGCCCTAATAGTTACAGCCATAGAGATACATCAATGCAGCCCTAATAATTACAGCCATAGAGATACATCAATGCAGCCCTAATAATTACAGCCATAGAGATACATCAATGCAGCCCTAATAGCTACAACCATAGAGATATAATAACACACAATACAATGACATACAATTCAATAACACACAATATAATAACACACAATACAATAACATACAATTCAATAACACACAATAGAATAACACACAATATAATAACACACAACACAATAACACACAATAAAATAACACACAATATAATAACACACAATACAATAACACACAATACAATAACACACAATATAATAACACAATACAATAACACACAATATAATAACACACAATATAATAACACAATACAATAGCACACAATACAATAACACACAATACAATAACACACAATATAATAACACACAATATAATAACACACAATACAATAACACACAATACAATAACACACAATGCAATAACACACAATACAATAACACACAATACAATAACACACAATACAATACCACACAATACAATAACATACACTACAATAACACACAATACAATAACATACAATACAATAACATACAATACAATAACACACAATACAATAACATACAATACAATAACACACAATACAATAACACACAATACAATAACCTACAATACAATAACACACAATACAATAACATACAATACAATAGCACACAATACAATAACATACAATAACACACAATACAATAACACACAATACATTAACCTACAATACAATAACATACAATACAATAACATACAATACAATAACACACAATACAATAACACACAATACAATAACCTACAATACAATAACATACAATACAATAACATACAATACAATAACATACAATACAATAGCACACAATACAATAACATACAATACAATAGCACACAATACAATAACATACAATACAATAACACACAATACAATAACACACAATAGAATAACACACAATACAATAACATACAATACAATAACACACAATACAATAACATACAATACAATAACCTACAATACAATAACACACAATACAATAACATACAATACAATAGCACACAATACAATAACATACAATAACACACAATACAATAACACACAATACAATAACCTACAATACAATAACATACAATACAATAACACACAATACAATAACCTACAATACAATAACATACAATACAATAGCACACAATACAATAACATACAATACAATAGCACACAATACAATAACATACAATACAATAGCACACAATACAATAACATACAATACAATAACACACAATACAATAACATACAATACAATAACACACAATACAATAACATACAATAACACACAATACAATAACATACAATAACACACAATACAATAACACACAATAGAATAACACACAATACAATAACATACAATAACACACAATACAATAACACACAATAAAATGACACACAATACAATAACACACAATACAATAACATACAATACAATAACACACAATACAATAACACACAATATAATAAGACACAATACAATAACACACAATACAATAACATGCAATACAATAGCACACAATACAATAGCACACAATACAATAACACACAATAGAATAACACACAATATAATAACACACAACACAATAACACACAATAAAATAACACACAATATAATAACACACAATACAATAACACACAATACAATAACACACAATATAATAACACAATACAATAACACACAATATAATAACACACAATATAATAACACAATACAATAGCACACAATACAATAACACACAATACAATAACACACAATATAATAACACACAATATAATAACACACAATACAATAACACACAATACAATAACACACAATGCAATAACACACAATACAATAACACACAATACAATAACACACAATACAATACCACACAATACAATAACATACACTACAATAACACACAATACAATAACATACAATACAATAACATACAATACAATAACACACAATACAATAACATACAATACAATAACACACAATACAATAACACACAATACAATAACCTACAATACAATAACACACAATACAATAACATACAATACAATAGCACACAATACAATAACATACAATAACACACAATACAATAACACACAATACATTAACCTACAATACAATAACATACAATACAATAACATACAATACAATAACACACAATACAATAACACACAATACAATAACCTACAATACAATAACATACAATACAATAACATACAATACAATAACATACAATACAATAGCACACAATACAATAACATACAATACAATAGCACACAATACAATAACATACAATACAATAACACACAATACAATAACACACAATAGAATAACACACAATACAATAACATACAATACAATAACACACAATACAATAACATACAATACAATAACCTACAATACAATAACACACAATACAATAACATACAATACAATAGCACACAATACAATAACATACAATAACACACAATACAATAACACACAATACAATAACCTACAATACAATAACATACAATACAATAACACACAATACAATAACCTACAATACAATAACATACAATACAATAGCACACAATACAATAACATACAATACAATAGCACACAATACAATAACATACAATACAATAGCACACAATACAATAACATACAATACAATAACACACAATACAATAACATACAATACAATAACACACAATACAATAACATACAATAACACACAATACAATAACATACAATAACACACAATACAATAACACACAATAGAATAACACACAATACAATAACATACAATAACACACAATACAATAACACACAATAAAATGACACACAATACAATAACACACAATACAATAACATACAATACAATAACACACAATACAATAACACACAATATAATAAGACACAATACAATAACACACAATACAATAACATGCAATACAATAGCACACAATACAATAGCACACAATACAATAACACAGAATACAATAACACACAATACAATAACACACAATACAATAACACACAATACAATAACATGCAATACAATAGCACACAATACAATAGCACACAATACAATAACACAGAATACAATAACACACAATACAATAACACACAATACAATAACACACAATACAATAACACACAATACAATAACACACAATACAATAACACACAATACAATATGGGAAATAATAGTGTCATAACTGTGTGACATATCCAGTTTATGAAGCCTTCATAAGTTGCACTTTGTTTAAAGCAGGACCGATAATAATATATGCCATTTAGAAGAGGATTTTATCAATTGTATGTATGAGTCTCCCCAACGGAAATCAAACCCACAACCTGTGGCATTGCTCTGCCAACTGAGCCACAAATTACCTCAAGTGCAGCTCTAGTTGAATGTAAACATGGAAAGACCTCAACACTGATGATCAAATCAAATCCAATTTGATTGGTCACGTACACATATTTAGCAGATGTTATTGCGGGTGTAGCTAAATGCTCAGTCTTGGTAATACAGTACATGATCACAGGGATTGTACTGTATGTACTGAACAGTGAATGTATAGTACGGTGCTTACTGGGCTTGCTGTTTTCTCAATGGCTCACCAAATAACTTGTCCACTTAAAAATCTAACAAGAAATGTTCTTCTTTTCATGAAGGTTCTTTTTTTGAGAATGGATGGTAACAATGTTTATGTGATTTTAGAAAATAGCAGCTACGCCTCAAGATGTTTACAGGGTATTGATCACCAGTGAGGTTGTTAATACTCAGAGCTGCACTCCAGATTCATATATTTTCTACTATAGTATTTGACTGCATCCGTTGACTGATTTATGGGTCAAATAAAAGCCTCGTGCCAGACGTGAATCAAGCCTCCAAGCAACTCGTCTTCCTGACATATTTGTATGATGTTTTTATTTCCCCTCCCTTCTGGCAGTAAGCAGGGCTTTGAGCCGGTAAGTAGGAAGTGACTGCATATGTCACAGGTTGCTTCCTAAATAGCAACCGATTCCCTTTCTAGTGCACTACTTTTGACAAGAACCCTCTGGGCTTTGGTCAAAAGTAGTGCACTATATATAGGTAGTAGGGTGCCATTTGTGACACATTCACAGAGGTGTCAGTGTGTGAGTGTAACAGTACTCTTCTTGCGTTGTGTACAATCAATCATCGACACGAACTCCAACTTGTAGCACCAGTCATGGAGATTTATTCTGATAGAATCAGCACAAAATTGCACGTCATACAATGCACGGCTCACCATCCAACTCTGCACTCACGCACTGTACAAAATATACGAACCCCCCCACCAGACACAGTAAGTTGCTAGCTAGTACTGGCGGGAATTCTTTACAACAAAATGCACAACAAATATTCACCAAAAAACGCTGCATCTTATGTGTGATGTTCGAATAACATTTACAAACAAATTGATAGAAATTGTACATTTAAATCATCACTTGGGAGTATAAAAGCACTTTTGTACAGTGCTTTGCAACCAACAACTTACCGCTGGTTTGGTGCTTGTTCACTGGGACGATTCTAACTGAAACATCCTCCCTCGTAAGCAAGCTACGCAAACCAGCCAATAAGATGCCATGTTGAGTAGGTGAAGGCAAGACAAAACTAAAACCAAAAACCCATTGGCTTAACAATAAAGTGGCAAGGGGAATCACCAATATAACCCTGTTACATGAGATCAGGGGCACTTTACAATGTCCCGTAAAAGTGATTACCTAATGCATTCTCTCCTCACTCTTCAACCTGAGAGAGATCAATACTCTTTAATGGATCAGACAGACAACTATCAAAATGAGGTGTAATTCATTATGCTGATACTGTGTCATCACCATTGGTCATGAGCGTGTGTGTGTGTGCGTGTGTGTGTGCGTGTGTGTGTGCGTGTGTGTGTGCGTGTGTGTGTGTGTGTGTGGAGTACGTTTCCCTTCCTGCGGATGTGTCAAGGTTTCCGATGATGTTAGCCGAACTGAAGTTCAACTTCAGAGATTGACACTTCAGTCCTTTTAGCAGGCAGATGATAATAATGATTGAAACTGGGTCCCAAATGGCAGCCTATTAGATATGTAGTGCATTACTTTTGATCAGGGCACTATATAGCATGCCGTTTGGGACGACTTCTGACTCTAGATCTGCATGATCAGTCAGCCCACTTCATACTCTGAAGAATTGAGACCAAGGGCCTGCCGAGTGCTGCTCATCTTGACTGAAGATTAAGATTTTTTTCCACCAGATACTCGATATGATATGATACTCCGTAAAAATATCAAATGGATTCCTGATGGCGGGATGAGTCTTAAGTCCTTTTTTTATTAATGTCTCAAAAGTGTAATGCAGAATGAATCCAGAGAAGAGCTGGAAAGTGACGGATTTACTGTGGTTAAACTAGGTTAAGGATCAAGTGGATTCCAGATGAGTGATTGCAGTAGTTACTGATTCTTGATGTTTTTAGACATGGTTTTGTCTGAGATTGTGCCAACACAGACATGTTATCTTGTCTTTAGTCTAAACTGCCATCTCATTATTCAGAGTCCACTCATGTCTAGGTGACGGTTTCTTCATGGCCCTTCGTGCCGGAAACTAAATCAGTCTTTAAAACCAAGTCAGTTTGCCTACCAACAACATGCTCAGTGATCTGTTTGTTCTGTAAAGACAACTCCTATGGTCGTTGTCATGCCATGATGACAATACAGCACAAATAGATCTGGGACCAGGTCTAAACAGTGGAGAGTGACTAAAAATGCTTGTGCTTTTATTTTCCACGCATCATCGTCTGTCTGTTTGTGTCAGAACGGAGACTCTCGTCTGGTAAAGGTCAACTGTTTCTGTAAAGATTTCAATCATATCACCCACTAGGCAAAAACTAAGACTGACCAGGTGAATCCAGGTGAAAGCTATGATCCCTTATTGAAGTCACCTGTTAAATCAACTTCAATCAGTGTAGATGAAGGGGAGGAGACAGGTTAAAGAAGGATTTTAAAGCCTTGAGACAATTGAGACATGGATTGTGCCATTCAGAGGGTGAATAGGCAATACAAAATATTTAAGTGCCTTTGAACGGTGTATGGTAGTAGGTGCCAGAACTGTCAAGAACTGCAACGCTGCTGGGTTTTTCACACTCAACAGTTTCCCAGTGTATCAAGAGTGGTCCACCACCCAAAGGACATCCAGCAAACTTCACACAACTGTGGAGTCAACATGGACCAGCATCCCTGTGGAACGCTTTCTAAACCTTGTAGAGTCCATGCCCCAACAAATTGCAACTCCTATTTGGAATGTGTTCCTAATGTTTAGTATACCCAGTGTATATACAGCACAAACAGACTTGGGACTAGATAGCTAGATAGACTAGATAACTCATAATCTGTGTTGATCAAAGAAATCTCATGGAGACTCGTTATTTAACCAGAGAAATTAGTTATTAAAGGTCATTGTCACACCAAATATCAACAGATCTGGGACCTGACTATAGTATCTTGTGTTTAACATCCAAATATGTCACTCCAAATATGAACAGATCTGGGACCAGGCTGCAGTGTATTCTGTTGAGCATCCAAATCAGGAAGCATGAATCCAATCTCTTCTTTGTTTACATCCATAATGAGAGGCTCTGACATTCTCTTCTCACTGAAATGAAAGTTGTCATTTGAAATCTCATCCCTGCTCTAAGTTTTATGTGTTTGATGTTGTGTCTGTACAACCTTCTTTCTGGCAGACTTTGTTTTTAATGCACCCAGACGCACACATTAGATATTTCGAAACACAATAAGGCGAATCAGCTTAAACACTGCTAAATACATCTGCATGCCGTTCACTGGGTGGGTCAACTATTATTCTTTGTGTCTGTGCAACCAACACTGGCAGACTTTGATTTTTAATAGCTGTTTCTAACGCTTACTTATTATCTGTCATATTCACAGGGTCAGCTTGACAAACAACACATTCTGTTATTTAGACCAATTTAGCTCTTCACAGTGATTTATTTAGGCCAATTAAGTTCCAACACCGAGTGATTTATTTAGGCCAACTAAGTTCTTACACAGAGTGATTTCAGCACTTACAATGGGTGTTATTCTTTGATGAATTCTTACTACTCTTCTAGAGCTCTATATTCATCTCACTGTGTTCTGTAAATTGTGGTGAAATGGCCCTAATCCATTTGTCATTCTATTATATTACTGTATAGTGGCCACGCCTGTTGATGAATGTAAGAAGTAAAGCACGTATTCAGCTGCTTTTAAAGACAAATGGGAGCTTTTGAAAAAATCTTTTCTCTTTACTGCTTATTAAATTTATTAATATACTTTATAAGATGAATGTGGAATGGAGAAGCCATGCAGAAGGCCCTATGGATCATAATGTACTTGGCCACAGAAGTGAAGACAGGGAGGGAGGGAGGGAGGGAGGGAGGGAGGAGCGAGGGAGCGAGGGAAAGTTGGATAGGGAAAAAAGAGAGAGAGGGAAAGCGAGAGAGAGAGGTAAAGAGTACTGAATCTATTTTCAGCTGTAAAGCCATGTTTGAATAATATGTCTACTGTAGCAAGTACTGGATGCTAACTTTGTATAATATTTTAGAAAAGTACAGTCATAATTATCAGTTATGCTCCAATCCAATAACGTCAGCAAGAAAAAAGGAGCTGATCGTGGACTACAGGAAACGGAAGGCCAAGCACGCCTCATCCACATCGACGGGGCTGTAGTGGAGCAGGTTGAGAGCTTCAAGTTCCTTGGTGTCCACATCACAGTCGTGAAGAGGGCATGACAGCGCCTCTTCCCCCTCAGGAGGCTGAAAAGATTCGGCATGGGCCCTCAAATCCTCAAAAAGTTATGCAGCTGCACCCTTGAGAGCATCTTGTCTGGCTGCATCAAAGACTCCACCCACCTAAGTCATAGTTTCTGCTACCGCACTGCAAGCAGTACCGACAAACCAAGTCTGGAACCAAGAGGACCCTGAACAGCTTCTACCCCCAAGCCATAAGATTGCTAAATAGTTAATTATATAGTTAACCAATAGTAACCCAGACTCTCTGCAATGACCTTTTTTGCACTAACTGTTTTGACTCATCACATATGCTGCTGTTGCTACTGTTTATTATCTATCCCATTGCACATCGACTCTGTCCTGGTAACCTCATGTATATCGCCAAGTTATCGTTACTCATTGTGTATTTATTCCTCCTGTTATTATTTCCCTATTTCTCTATTGGGAAGGGCCCATAAGTAGGCATTTCACTGTTAGTCTACACCTGTTGTTTAGAGAGAGAGAGAGACAGAAAGACTGAGAGAGAGAGAGACAGATACAGAGAGACAGAGAGACAGAAAGAGAGAGACAGAGATCCAGAGAGAGAGAGAGACAGAGAGACAGAAAGAGAAAGAGAGAGACAGAGAGCCAGAGAGAGAGAGAGAAAGACAGAGAAAGAGAGAGAGAGAGAGAGAGAGAGAGCCAGAGAGACAGAAAGAGAGAGACAGAGAGCCAGAGAGAGAGAGATTGTGTCTGACTTTGGTAGCTATGATATATTTGATATGTAGCATAGTCCGCCAGTTCCAAAGTCCTTGTGGTAACGTCCAGTCCTTGTGGTAATGTCCAGTCCTTGTGGTAACGTCCTGTCCTTGTGGTAACGTCCTGTCCTTGTGGTAACGTCCGGTCCTTGTGGTAACGTCCGGTCCTTGTGGTAACGTCCGGTCCTTGTGGTAACGTCCGGTCCTTGTGGTAACGTCTGGTCCTTGTGGTAACGTCCGGTCCTTGTGGTAACGTCCAGTCCTTGTAGTAACGTCCTGTCCTTGTGGTAACGTCCAGTCCTTGTGGTAACGTCCTGACCTTGTGGTAACGTCCAGTCCTTGTGGGAACATCCAGTCCTCGTGGTAACGTCCAGTCCTTGTGGTAACGTCCATTCCTTGTGGTAACGTCCTTGTGGTAACGTACTGTCCTTGTGGTAACGTCCAGTCCTTGTGGTAACGTCCTGTCCTTGTGGTAATGTCCAGTCCTTGTAGTAACGTCCAGTCCTTGTGGTATCGTCCTGTCCTTGTGGTAACGTTCAGTCCTTGTAGTAACATCCTGGAACATCAATGAGTGGAAACTCAATCTGATATCTGGTGGATATATAGGTAGACAGACAGACAGACATACAGGCGTGTGTGTGTGTGTGTGTGTGTGTGTGTGTGTGTGTGTGTGTGTGTGTGTGTGTGTGTGTGAGAGAGAGAGAGAGAGAGAGAGAGAGAGAGAGCTTTGGCTCCCTGGACAGATCAATCTGATTCATTTTTTCATTATGATATTCATGAGTATAATTACTATGCAGAGAGATGTACCTTTGGATCCACCATAGTGCTGATCTACTGTTCCCCTTAGGACAAGTCCCCGCTAGCTAGTCTGTGAGTGTATGTGGTTGTGTGTGTGGCCACATCCGCTGTCTCGCCGAAATATGGCTTCAATTTAATCACACAACATTAATTAGTGCAATATTGTGACAGCCCTTTTTGAATATGTCAATGTCTGGTATGCTTTATAAGTAGATGTGTGTGGGTGAAAACTTGCATGGGTGTGTGTGCATAAAGTTGTCTATTGCTTTTCAGTAGCTCTGAAACTAACTTTCTGCAAAGTAACTAAACATACTTTCTTTGGCCCGCGAACCCATTTTGATATCAAAAGTTTTTCACAACACCAGCATGTAAAAGTTATGTAATCAATAGCCAATGTTAACTTTTTAAATTTGGGCTATGACATTCTACTTCAAATCAGTCTGGCAGTATTTGTGACAGTAGTTCAATCTGAAGCCAGTATGGTGATTGAAGAGATTTTCTTTTTTTTATGGGGTGGATCAGCTTTAAAACTGCAGATAGATTGTAGCTTCCATCAATGTAATTGTCTGCATCATTTCCAATCCCCCGTATATTTTTTTGTAAATATATATAGACATATGTTTTTTAAATATATTTTCCTTAAATATTATTTTCCCTCATTATTTTCCCCTTGATGATGTTCTTTACCCCCCTGTGTGATTTAACGCCACTCTGTTCTAATGGCTTGTGGCTTGTGGGCATAGTAGAGGGAAACAGTACATACACTATATCTAAACTCAGCAAAAAAAGAAACGTCCTCTCACTGTCAACTGCGTTTATTTTCAGCAAACTTAACTTGTAGATATTTGTATGAACATAACAATATTCAACAACTGAGACATAAACTGAACAAGTTCCACAGACATGTGACTAACAGAAATTGAATAATGTGTCCCTGAACAAAGGGATGGTCAAAATCAAAAGTAACAGTCAGTATCTGGTGTGGCCACCAGCTGCATTAAGTACTGCAGTGAATCTTCTCCTCAAGGACTGCACAAGATTGGCCAGTTCTTGCTGTGAGATGTTACCACACTCTTCCACCAAGGCACTTGCAAGTTTGCCCGTAATGACAACAAGCTCAGTCCGATGATGCTGTGACACACTGCCCCAGACCATGACGGACCCTCCACCTCCAAATCGATCCCACTCCAGAGTACAGGCCTCAATGTATCGCTCATTCCTTCGACGATAAACGCGAATCCGACCATCACCCCTGGTGAGACAAAACCACGACTCGTCAGTGAAGAGCACTTTTTGCCAGTCCTGTCTGGTCCAGTGGCGGTGGGTTTGTGCCATAGGTAACGTTGTTGCCGGTGATGTCTTGTGAGGACCTGCCTTACAACAGGCCTACAAGCCCTCAGTCCAGCCTCTCTCAGCCTATTGCGGACAGTCTGAGCACTGATGGAGGGATTGTGCGTTCCTGGTGTAACTCGGGCAGTTGTTGTTGTCATTCTGTACCTTTCCCGCAGGTGTGATGTTCGGATGTACCGATCCTGTGCAGGTGTTGTTACACGTGGTCTGCCACTGCGAGGACGATCAGCTGTCCATCCTGTCTTCCTGTAGCACTGTCTTAGGCGTCTCACAGTACGGACATTGCAATGTATTGCTCTAGCCACCACTGCAGTCCTCATGCCTCCTTGCAGCATGCCTAAGGCACGTTCATGCAGATGAGCAGGGACCCTGGGCATCTTTCTTTTGGTGTTTTTCAGAGTCAGTAGAAAGGCATCTTTAGTGTCCTAAGTTTTCATAACTGTGACCTTAATTGCCTACCGTCTGTAAGCTGTTAGTTTCTTAACGACCGTTCCACTGGTGCATGTTCGTTAATTGTTTATGGTTCATTGAACAAGCATGGGAAACAGTGTTCAAACCCTTTACAATGAAGATCTGGGAAGTTATTTGGATTGTTATGATTTTTTTTTGAAAGACAGGGTCCTGAAAAGGGTCGTTTCTTTTTTTGCTGAGTTTATATGTGTATGTGGACACCCCTTTGAATTAGTGGATTCGGCTATTTCATGCACAGCTGTGGCTGACAGGTGTATAAAATCAAGCACACAGCCATGCAATCGCCGCCATTGGTCTCTGGAGTAGTGGAAACGCATTCTCTGGAGTGATGAATCACGCTTCACCATCTGGCAGTCTGACGGACAAATCTGGGTTTGGTAGATGCCAGGAGAGCACTACCTGCCCAAATGCATTTAAGGAGGAATGCTGGTCTGGGTCTGTTTTTCATGTTTCAGGCTATGCCCCTTAATTCCAGTGAAGGGAAGTCTTAATACTACAGCATACAATAACATTCTAGACTATTCTGTGCTTCCAACTTTATGGCAACAGTTGGGGAAGGCCCTTTCCTGTTTCAGCATGACAATTCCCCCGTGCACAAAGTGAGGTCCCTACAGGAATGGTTTGTCTAGATTGGTGTGGAAGAACTTGACTGGCCTGCACAGATCCCTAACCTCAACCCCATCGTACAACTTTGGGATGAATTGGAACACCGACTGCGAGCCAGGCCTAATTGCCCAATATCAGTGCCCGATCTCACTAATGCTCTTGTGGCTGAATGGAAGCATGTCCCCGCAGCAACGTTTGAAAAGCTAGTGGAAAGCCTTCCCAGAAGAGTAGACACTGTTATAACAGCAAAGGGAGGGACCAACTCCATATTAATGCCCATGATTTTGGAATGAGATGTTCGACAAGCAGATGTCCACATACTTTTGGTCATGTAGTGTATGTTCGTATACCTGAGAGTCTTATCTTTCAATGATGGGGGCATCATATTTTGCAGCTTAAACCATTCAAAAGATAGTGACATATCTGTTGGAAGAAAACAGAAACGGCTTTGTTTATTCCAACCGCATTTAGCAACTACCGGAGGTTACTGACAGAACCCCGGCTTTAAAAATCAAACGCACATTTTCTCTCGCAACCCCATTTTCAAATCAGACGACCACACATGGGGTCGCGCCGCTTAGTTTGGGAAACCCTATTAAAGTATACTGTAACTTATATTCTGCAAGATAATGATCCTGAAACATTAGGAGTGTATTATATAGAGGAGTGCCATGCAGTATTATTGGAATCACTACATGCCTGTGGTGGATTTCACCAGAACTATTTTTTTATAAATCACATGTAAGGTATGTTAGTGTCTGCTTCCAAAATGGTACCCTATTCCTTATATGGAGTTCTACTTCTTATCAGAGCCCATAGGGCTCTGGTCTAAAGTAGTGCACTATATAAAGGGAATATGGTGCCATTTGGGATACAGATTCAGTATGTTATGTTAGTGCTGTATTTAGTAGGAAATGAAAAGGAGCACAGAGTAGAACGGTTTCAAAGGCCACCAATTGAGAGCAATATTAAAGACAGTCAGTGAATAATAGAAACGGACACGTTTTATTTTACTACCTGCTGGCTTAGCTTTCTCTATCCCCATGCTAGAGAGATGGAAAATTACCAATACTTTTGCGTGCTTGGCGTTTTACAATGTACATTTTATAATGTGAACATGCACTGACCGTCATCTCTCTCTTTCTTTCCACAGGCCTTCCCATGTATATCCACAGGAATCTACGGTAAGGCTGTTCTTGTTATTTTCTATCTGTGTGTTACTGTATATCTTGGATGTGTATTTATGTGTTGTACATTTTCACTCGAACCTACTATTTCCTATCATTCTTATTATCCATTCAAAACAACCCCTATGGGAATGGCCGTACCCTCTTTGTATGACGTTTCATTCCACATAATTGCTGGTGACTGTGTGTCTCTGCAGTCTTCTGCCAATGACGGTCTGTCACACCACACCACTTCAACTCCTAGCGGAGGAGGTTTGTGAGAGAGAGGGATGGAAGGGTACTGAAGGAAGTTTGTGAGATTGAGGGGTGGGGGGGTAGAGGAGGAGGTTTGTGAGAGAGAGGGATGGGGGGTAAAGGAGGAGGTTTGTGAGAGAGAGAGGCTAGTGGAGGAGGTTTGTGAGAGAGAGGGGTAGAGGAGGAGGTTTGTGAGAGAGAGAGGGTAGAGGAGGAGGTTTGTGAGAGAGGGGGGTAGAGGAGGAGGTTTGTGAGAGAGGGTAGAGGAGGAGGTTTGTGAGAGAGGGTAGAGGAGGAGGTTTGTGAGAGAGAGGGATGGGGTAGAGGAGGAGGTTTGTGAGAGAGAGAGGGTAGAGGAGGAGGTTTGTGAGAGAGGGGGGTAGAGGAGGAGGTTTGTGAGAGAGAGGGATGGGGGTAGAGGAGGAGGTTTGTGAGAGAGGGGTTAGAGGAGGAGGTTTGTGAGAGAGAGGGATGGGGGGTAGAGGAGGAGGTTTGTGAGAGCGAGAGGGTAGAGGAGGAGGTTTGTGAGAGAGGGTAGAGGAGGAGGTTTGTGAGAGAGAGGGATGGGGGTAGAGGAGGAGGTTTGTGAGAGAGAGAGGGTAGAGGAGGAGGTTTGTGAGAGAGAGAGGGTAGAGGAGGAGGTTTGTGAAAGAGGGGGTAGAGGAGGAGGTTTGTGAGAGAGAGGGATGGAGAGAGGGGGGTAGAGGAGAAGGTTTGTGAGAGAGAGGGAGAGGAGGAGGCTTCAGAGGCAGTACAGTATGATGATGTAATCCTTCCCCCAGTACTAATCTCTTTCTATTTTTATTTTATTTATTTAACCTTTATTTAACTAGGTAAGTCAGTTAAGAACAAATTCTTATTTACAATGACGGCCTACACCGGCCAAACCCGGACGACACTGAGCTAATTGTGCACCGCCCTATGGGACTCCCAATCACGGCCGGTCGTGATACAGCCTGGATTTGAACCAGGGTGTCTGTAGTGACGCCTCTAGTACTGAGATGCAGTGCCTTAGACTGCTGCTCCAATCGGGAGCCCAGTTCTACTAACTGATCAGATGTTGACACGTTTACTGATGGATCTAGGCTTACTGTATTTGTTTACATTTGAGAGTATTATTAAGGTCAAGTCCTCTTTGTACGTTTTCTCATGAAAGGTGCAAAGGACTCTTTCTTTTCTTCCTCTAACTCTTCCTCTCACTTGGTCCCCTCACATACACACTGAGACACACTGAGACACACACAGACACGCATTGTAATGGAGTGTCTGTGTGTGACCCATTTACAGCGAAACAAATCCACAGCCCCCACAAAGTGACAGAGAGGAACGAGGGACCGAGTTGTCCAGGGCCTTAGCGGCTGGTGCCTCAGTGGTGGTGGAGAGGAAAAACAGGTTTGTCAGGACAGCTAAGGCTAATTGACACCCTCCCTCTCCTCCCTCACGCCCCCTTATTCCAGCAGGCTCCGTCACCGCTGACAGATGATTGGGAGAGCACGGGGTAGGGCGTCGCCAGGGGTGCACAGGGGCTACCTCTACGTCTACCTCAGACGACCATGCAGGAAGGAAGAAAAATGACTCCCGGCTCCGTGCTGACAGTCCAATCCCTCAGTCCGGCCCATTAGCCCCAGCAGAGATTCTGCAGCGGTCGGGCAGTGCACTGGTTAGCGTGTCGGCGTGCGGGTGAGGGAGGGAGAAAGGGACGGACGTACCACCCATAAACAAACTGGCACCCACCGTAGGGTTGTGAGGTCGCGAGGCATGATAGAGGTTATTAAGTGTTGGTCCTGTTCTCCCATCAATCATGGGCGGCTCCCGCCACACGACCAACCTGTGGTTCAAACGGATTATTCCTTCTGAAGAGCAGACACCTCTCAATGTCTTCACAACACCGACATAATCAAGAAATTCCTCACCTGAGGTGAAGGATTTAAACCTGCAGTATGTACAGTACAGTCTGGTATGAGAGACCTTGTAGAGGCCTAATTTCAGCTGGCACTGAGAGAGAGAGAACGCTTTAGAACAGCCTTGTAATGGGCTGCAGTATTGGAGGGTTTATGAGAGGCTTGAGATTATCAATCTTGGCACGGAGCGGAAGGAAGGTATACGTCCCAAATGGCACCCTATTCCGTTTATAGTGCACTACTTTTTACCAGGGCCCTATATAAAGGGAATAGAGTCCCATTTGGGATACAACATCCAAGGTCTAGCTAGCACCATGTCAAGCCATAGATGGGAGCATTAGGTCTCACATTTACCTGACAGATTGAGCCATACTGTCACGTTCCTGACCTGTTTTCCTTTGTTATGTATTTGTTTTAGTTTGGTCAGGGCGTGAGTGTTGGGTGGGCAGTCTATGTTTTCTATTTCTATGTGGGGTTTTGTGTTCGGCCTGGTATGATTCTCAATTAGAGACAGGTGTGTATCGTTTGTCTCTGATTGAGAGTCATACTAAGGCAGCCAGGGTTTCACTGGTGTTTTGTGGGTGTTTGTTCTTGTGTCAGCGTTTGGGCCACACAGGACTGTTGCAGGTTAGTCACGTTTGTTGTTTTGTTCATTTGTAGTGTTTTGTTGGTTTGCCATTAAATCATGAATACCTCCTACTCCGCATCTTGGTCCGATCCATGCTCCTCCTCGTCTGAGGAGGAGAACTACATTGACAACCTTTACACATACCCTGGGATTCAGAACCCTATCAGACCAATCAGCCTTCTAAACACCAAAACACCTGCTTCCAAAACACCTGCTTCTACACCTCTTCTGAACACACCCCTACCTGTTAGACCTGGGTTCAAATAGTATTCAGAATCATGTCAAATACTTTATCTGGGCTTGAGTGAGTTTGCATGGCGCAATGAAACCAATAGAATAGTCTTAAATGTGCAAACCCCACCCACTTGGCATTCGAAGGAAGCTAAGCAAACATTCAATGAATTGAAAACATTTTGATAATATTTGAAAGCGTATGTACCTTTGACACCCTATTGCCTATATAGTGCACTTCTTTTGACCTGAGACCTATGGGGAATAGGGTGCCATTTGGGACGAGAACGAGGTCTGGTAGTCCGTGTTTATTCATCCCTCCTCCTCGTCCGTCTCTGAAGGATTTAAAAGGATATTGTTGACAAAGGGGTTTTACAGTGACTGGTGGTTGTCTGAGATATGTGGCTATGTGTAATCCCCAGAGGTTCTATTTGCCTCCCAAATGGCACCCTATTCCCTACATAGTGCACTACTTTTGACCGGAGTCCACTAGGGTCACAGCCACATATCACAGACAACCACCAAAAGTAGTGCTCTATGTAGGGAATAGGGTGCCATTTGGGCCGCAGCCTATGTCTGTATAGCCACACCATAATCCACCCAGGCTCTGTGGGTGTGATGTCCAGTGTGTCCAGACAGACACCTTGAGCCCAGTGTGGTCTCCAGCTCAGAGAGTCAGAGAGGGTCAGAGAGGGTTAGAGAGGGTCAGAGAGGGTCAGAGAGGGTTAGAGAGGGTCAGAGAGGGTTAGAAAGGGTCAGAGAGGGTTAGAGAGGGTCAGAGTAGCTAACAGTTTTCACCCAGCCGACGAACGCTGAGCTTTCTCAGCGTTCATGCACGCACACACAAACACAATCCTTCTAACTCCCTCCAACTCCGGTCAGGATTAGCACACACCAACACACAAACACACACATACACTCCTCCCTCTTAACCCCTCCATATCTGGTCAAGATCCTCCCCTCACATAATGCCTACTGCTCCTCCTTTCTGCAACTCTCCTTTAAATCATGGGGATTTACATTAGGGAGCTAAGCTTGGGGAGGGAGTGTTAAAGGTACACTGGGAGGATGTGCTGTATCAGTGGGTAACAGAGAACTAGGGCCCACTCCCTATTCCCTATACTGTATACAGATGTAAGATCTTCATTTGAGCCAGTTTGCTACATCAGGAAAATAATGCTTCAGCAACAGGAAAGAGTGGTGGACAGTTTTCAAGAGTGTGACCGTGGTGGACTCCGAAAGAGGTGCCGGTTTAGATTATAGGCACAACTGTCCCAGGGCCGTGGTTAGGGACAGAAATTACCCGGGCTCCTGGTTAGGGACAGGAGCTGGTCTATTAGGAATTGATCTAACTAACAACTTGTGTTGTTTGTCAAGCTGACCCTGTGAATATGACAGATAATGAGTAAGCGTTAGAAACACCTATTAAAAATCAAAGTCTGCCAGTGTTGGTTGCACAGACACAAAGAATAAAAGTTGACCCACCCAGTGAACGGCATGCAGATGTATTTAGCAGTGTTTAAGCTGATTCGCCTTATTGTGTTTCGAAATATCTAATGTGTGCGTCTGGGTGCATTAAAAACAAAGTCTGCCAGAAAGAAGGTTGTACAGACACAACATCAAACACATAAAACTTAGAGCAGGGATGAGACTTCAAATGACAACTTTCATTTCAGTGAGAAGAGAATGTCAGAGCCTCTCATTATGGATGTAAACAAAGAAGAGATTGGATTCATGCTTCCTGATTTGGATGCTCAACAGAATACACTGCAGCCTGGTCCCAGATCTGTTCATATTTGGAGTGACTTATTTGGATGTTAAACACAAGATACTATAGACAGGTCCCAGATCTGTTGATATTTGGTGTGACAATGACCTTTTATAAATCCTTAACTAATTTCTCTGGTTAAATAACGAGTCTCCCTGAGATTTCTTTGATCAACACAGATTATGAGTTATCTAGTCTATCTAGCTATCTAGTCCCAAGTCTGTTTGTGCTGTATATACACTGGGTATGTGTAACGATAGTCTATATCGTCCTCCTCATCGGACGAGGAGAGGCGAGAAGGATCGGACCAATATGCAGAGTGGTTGGTTTCCATGGTAATTTAATAACACGAAAACAAATATGCGATACAAAATAACAAAATGAAACTACCGTGACAGTCCCGTGTGGCGAAACACTAACAAGGAACAAACACCCAACATAGAAAACAACACATAGACAACCCACCCAACTCACGCCCTGACCATACTAAATAAATACAAAACAAGGGAAAACAGGTCAGGAACGTGTCAGTATGTGTGCGTAGCCCTGTTTCTTTGTGTTCTTGAACGTAGCCCTGTTTCTTTGTGTTCTGGAACGTAGCCCTGTTTGTTTGTGTTCTGGAACGTAGCCCTGTTTCTTTGTGTTCTGGAACATAGCCATGTTTCTTTGTGTTCTTGAACGTAGCCCTGTTTCTTTGTGTTCTGGAACATAGCCCTGTTTCTTTGTGTTCTTGAACGTAGCCCTGTTTCTTTGTGTTCTGGAACGTAGCCCTGTTTCTTTGTGTTCTGGAACGTAGCCCTGTTTCTTTGTGTTCTTGAACGTAGCCCTGTTTCTTTGTGTTCTGGAACGTAGCCCTGTTTGTTTGTGTTCTGGAACGTAGCCCTGTTTCTTTGTGTTCTGGAACGTAACCCTGTTTCTTTGTGTTCTTGAATGTAGCCCTGTTTCTTTGTGCTCTTGAACGTAGCCCTGTTTCTTTGTGTTCTTGAACGTAGCCCTGTTTCTTTGTGTTCTGGAACAAAGCCCTGTTTCTTTGTGTTCTTGAACGTAGCCCTGTTTCTTTGTGTTCTGGAACGTAGCCCTGTTTCTTTGTGTTCTTGAACGTAGCCCTGTTTCTTTGTGTTCTGGAACGTAGCCCTGTTTCTTTGTGTTCTTGAACGTAGCCCTGTTTCTTTGTGTTCTTGAACGTAGCTCTGTCTTTCATTTTTGCTCATTGATTTCACCTGTATTAGTTACTCACCTGGTCTCATCAGCTCCTTATTTAGTTCAGTTCATTCTGTTTGTGCCTTTGTGGGGTATGTTCGTTGTGACTCTACTAAGCCTTTTCCTAGCTCGTTTGGAAGAACCAGTTATAGCCTTCAGTCCTAGTTTTGATTCACCTGCCGGTTTGCCTATGTGTGTATGACCATTGCCTGCTTGTGACACAACACCTAAGGAATTTGAACAATGTAATATGACTGGACAGAATATAAAACCCTGTATGGTTCTTCAAAAGGATCTACAAAGAACCTTTGAGATTAAGAAAGGTTCTTTATAGAACCATTCTCCATAAAGGTTATATTAAGAACCATAAAAAAAGGGTCTATATAGCCCCAATGTTGTAACCATAGCAGAACCCTTTTTTGGTGCTATCTGGAACCTTTTCTTTATAGCACCATACAGTTTCCATTTAGAACCTTATGAGGATGGGTCTTTAACCATCATAAAGGGTTCTATATAGCACTAAAAAGGGTTATGCTATGGTTTCAAGCCAACTAACCCTGATCTGGTACTATTTAGAATCCTTTCTGTGTGTGTGTAAACCGCAGCCTTGTTGGATGTAGCTGTGGCTATAGCAGGAAGTGACTCTGGACGTGTTGACATCACTGGTTGGCTGTATTAGGTGTGTAATATACAACTATTGGCTAGTAGCCATCTTGACCAATATACTCTTAGAAAAAAAGGTGCTAAGTAGAACCATACAGGGTTATTCTGCTTGTCCACATGTCCCTTTTTGGTGCTGGGAACCCTTTGCATAGGGTTCTATCTAGAACCCTCTATGAAGGGTTCTACTGAGAATGCTTTTGTCCTTGGATGGTTCTTCCTAGAATCCTCTATGAACGGTTCCACCAGCCTTTTTAAATGTTATTATTTATGACAATACATTACATATTTCATACGGCCTTTTCTTAGGGCCTTGTTATACCCTAAAGCCGTCCGCATGCTTCCCAGCTGAAACAGTTCGGAAGAGTTTATGCATATATTATGCGACATTTTGTGACATTATTTTTCCGGCTGTTCGGGCACAATATTTTTTCTCCAGGCCAGCTCCTTCGCCCGTGATTGGTCAACCGTAGGGATTCTTCAATAAAGTATTTTTTGTCATTCAACGAGAGACGACTCGTTTTCATGCACATTTCATGCACTTAGTTAAATGTAAAATTGTGCAACTAAGATCTCCTTGTCAAAAACATCAACATTAATGACAGATTTCTTCGATTATTTCTGACTGTTTTGAGAAAGTACACTGGCTACGGCGTCACAAACAGTACTATTGCCCCTTTTCTCTCATTTTTCAACCGAAGGTCTTTTAAGGAAGTATGCGCTAGAGGTCGACCGATTATGATTTTTCAACGCCGATACCGATACCGATTATTGGAGGTCCAAGAAAAGCCAATACGGATTAAACGGCTGATTTATATATATATATATATATATATATATATATATATATATATATATATATATGTATATGTGTGTGTGTGTAATAATGACATTTACAACAATACTGAATGAACAATGAACACTTTTGTTTTAAGTTAATATAATACATAAATAAAATCACCTTTGTCTCAAATAAATAATGAAACATGTTCAGTTTGGTTTAAATAATGCAAAAACACAGCGTTGTAGAAGGAAGTAAAAGTGCAATGTGTGTCATGTAAAAAAGCTAACATTTAAGTTCCTTGCTCAGAACATGAGAACATATGAAACCTGGTGGTTCAATATTCCCAGTTCTTCAATATTCCCAGTAAAGAAGTTTTAGGTTGTAGTTATTATAGGAATTATGGCGCGTCGACTATTTCTCTCTATACCATTTGTATTTCATATTCCTTTGACTATTGGATGTTCTTATATATTGCCAGCCTAATCTCTGGAGTTGACAGGCTTGAAGTCATAATATTATTTCACATCCAAAGAACCCTTCTTGCCTTTCAAAGAACCCTTCTTGCCTTTCAAAGAACCCTTCTTGACTTCCAAAGAACCCTTCTTGACTTTCAAAAAACCCTTCTTGCCTTTCAAAGAACCCTTCTTGACTTCCAAAGAACCCTTCTTGCCTTTCAAAGAACCCTTCTTGACTTCCAAAGAACCCTTCTTGCCTTTCAAAGAACCCTTCTTGCCTTTCAAAGAACCCTTCTTGACTTCCAAAGAACCCTTCTTGCCTTTCAAAGAACCCTTCTTGACTTCCAAAGAACCCTTCTTGACTTCCAAAGAACCCTTCTTGCCTTTCAAAGAACCCTTCTTGCCTTTCAAAGAACCCTTCTTGACTTCCAAAGAACCCTTCTTGACTTCCAAAGAACCCTTCTTGCCTTTCAAAGAACCCTTCTTGCCTCTCAAAGAATCCTTCTTGACTTCCAAAGAACCCTTCTTGACTTCCAAAGAACCCTTCTTGACTTCCAAAGAACCCTTCTTGCCTTCCAAAGAATCATCAAAGAATGCTTTCTTCCATCTTCTGATCAAAACAGTTCTTGGTAGAACCCTATCCTTCCGCAAAGAACCCTTTTGAAACCCTTTTTTCTAAGAGTGTAGAATAGTGTAGAATAGTGTACCACATGGCCTGAATGGTGAAGTACACATAAACTATGCCAAATATAGTTGTTATGATGTACAGTATATAGTGCTATTTCGTTATTTTATTTAACTTAGGGCTGCATGTTGGAGCTCAGAGCCTAAGATTTTCACTGTACCCTGCAATCACACCTGCAACCCTGTACATGTGACTATTAAACACTGAATCTGAATCTTAAAATCTCTGAATCTTAAAATCTCTGAATCTCTGATTCTGAATCTCTGAATTTGAATCTGACCAGATAAACACAGTAACAAATCAAATCAAACTTTATTAGTCACATGCGCCGAATACAACAAGTGTAGACTGAACCATGAAATGCTTACAAGCCCTTAACCAACCGTGCAGTTCAAGAAAGAATAAAGAAAATATTTACCAGATAAACTAAAGTAAAAAATAATGAAAAGTAACACAATAAAATAACAATAACGAGGCTATATACAGGGGGTACTGATACCAACAAGGCTAGTAGTAGAGTATAGACAATGAATGAGGCATGTATACACATACAGGTACATAGTAGTAAGGGCTGTTAATATACAGACATATATATAACAACTGAACCCTGGTGGAGAACAGAAGTTTACAGAGGTTGTCTCTACTGTCCTTCCTGGGAATCAATCAAATGTATCAATCAAATGTATTTATAAAGCCCTTCTTACATCAGCTGATGTCACAAAGTGGTGTACAGAAACCCAGCCTAAAACCCCAAACAGCAAGCAATGCAGGTGTAGAAGCACGGTGGCTAGGAAAAACTCCCCAGAAAGGCCAGAACCTAGGAAGAAACCTAGAGAGGAACCAGGCTATGAGGGGTGGCCAGTCCTCTTCTGGCTGTGCCGGGTGGAGATTATAACAGAACATGAACCAAGATGTTCAAATGTTCATAGATGACCAGCAGGGTCAAATAATAATAACAACTAAAGCACCAGCAGGAATGGGGGTCTGTTACCGCCAGCAGGTAGAGCCTGTTATTGGCTAGCCTTGCCCAGGTAACTAAGTTCCCTGGCAACCTGGTACCTAACACAGAGGTGTGAAGTGGCCTCTACCACTGGACAATGGAGTCAGGCTGAGGCAGGGCATTGTAGCCTACCTCAGCAGAAAAGGCTACAGTGTGTGTGTCTCCCCCCAGGGCCAGAGGGAGGGTTGAAGAGAGAGGGTTTTCTACAATGTGGATTATAATTCATGGATATTTTTTGTAGTGGTTGATGCAGTTTTTGTAAGGGAAAATCATGTCTGAAATTTCAAAGTGGAAATTACAAACTTCAGAAGCTTTTTTAACCTCAAATACAAATGATCAAATTAAGATCCTACATCTGTGGTGCAATACTTTTGACCAGTGCCCTATGGGATTCCCTATGGGTCTTGGTCAAAAGTAGTGTACTACATACGGAATAGGGTGCCATTTGGAATGTAGGCCCTATACTCAGAGGGAGCAGGGGGAGTCTTCTAGCCCATTTGACAGAGTTACACGGTGTGCTTTGTACTCTACACTAGCCTTATTCTACTCCAACGCTACGGATGATAAACCAAATGTAAAAATACCTCACTCCCTCTTCACTCCTCACCCAGAGGACAATATCTTTAGCTACTTTGAAAAGTAAAACTTTTCTTTGTTACGTATCACTCAGTCGCAGCGAGCACAGATGTTTTGAATAGGAGAGGAATAAAATGTCACCCGTGTTTAATTTGATCATTTTGGACACGAGTGTGTCATCAACTTCTTGGAATGTTTCCAAGGTCATCTAAGGAGACTGCTCTCTCTCGTTTCTCTCTCCACACCTTTCTTCACCTCATCGTCCTCTCTCTCGCTAGCTCTCTCTTTCTCTCGCCTCGACCACCTCTACCTCCCTCTCTCTCTCTTTTGATCTTTCTATTTTTTGCCCTCTCACAACCCGACTGCCCTCTCTCTTTCTCTCTTAACTCTACCTTACCCTCTCTCTCTTCTCTCTATATTTTCTCTCCTTCCGTGGTCTGATAAGTCGGTCATGGTCACAGCCCTGCCCTGTGTGTCCCTGTGTCCCTGTGTCCCTGGCTGTGCTGCCTGCTTTAGTAGTGGAGCTCTGGGGCATTTGACACCTGGTGGCGTCTGGAGTCTTGTCCCTGTCCTAGGTGGCTGGGCTGCTGCTCTGTCCTCTAGTGGGGTTGGTCTAGTAGTATGTCGATTTTAGAGGGAAAGTTTTTCTCTGTGGTATAGGTCGTAATCCTGACTTTATTTCGACCATGATTTCTCCTTATTCTATTATCCAGAACTAGTGAAAACACACTGCAGAGTATTAGAATGACAGTGAACACAGTATATTTATTTCATATCAGGTTATATGGTGTATTTCTGATAGGTATTAGACCGGCCATAATTCAACTTAAGGGAACTCAAATATGGTCATACTAGATTGGTTTTCAATTTGTTCTACGGAATTCTCTGACCCAATTCATTAAAATATACAAACAACATGGTTATTGATGAGTAAATGAAAGGGGAAAGTAATTAAATTATCCAGAAAAGGTATACAGAGTTATCTTATCGATTACTGCAACAGAGGACGTTGATTACAGCAAAAGCCTTGTATGGAATACTGTGAAACAGGACTCAATTTGATTTGGTTTACAGAATACATGGGGGAGGGAGAGAGAGAGAAAGGGAGAGAGATGAGAGCGAGAATACAGAGAAACAAACCGCTGTTCTTCACACCTCTGAGGTTTTCACTTTATTTTATTAGAGAATTGAATCATGTCGAACAATGTTGCTTATCAAATTCACCATCGATTGAGGCAACCATTTTAGCTGCCCTATTTATTGATGGAGCAACAAAAACATTGTGGATCAAACGAGATTGTCAGTGTGCCTAAGCTTATTTAATGTCAGGGTTAGGGTTATTTGGGTTAGAGTGCCACAGGGATATGAGGTTCTGAGACAAAATGAGCAATATTATCTAACCGTTTCCTATCATCCTCGGTCACTGAGCCTACATGGAAACAGTCATGTAATGGACGTTACTGTATGTACTACGTTAATATTATGTAATCACACCCTTTAGTCCACGTGCCACAGACTCTGCTGTGCTCTGTCCTCTCTCTCTCTCTCCCTCTCTCTGTTTTCCTCTCTTCTTGCTCCATTTGCTGTGTGGAGGGTTCAGCTAAACCTAATCTGTCAGAGCGAGGAGGGAGGGGGGGAGGGAGGGAGGGAGGGAGCGAGGGAGGGAGGGAGGGAGGAAGGAAGGGAGGGAGGGAGGGCTGGCTGGCGTAGGGGCTAAGCGTCAAGCGGAGTGATGACTGGGCCCTCCAGGACACCCTGCTCCTCACCTGTCTTCTGCTCTCCTCTCCCCCTCTCTCCCCCCTCTCTGTATTCCCAGTCTTAACACTGGGAATACAGTGGGCTCTGGGAGATTTGTCTTAGTGAGACACTGCTGATGGGATCTGTGTATAACAGGCAGCCCAGTGCTGGGTCTCTGATGAGGACTCAGGTGGCGCAGTGTTATTTCTGCTGAAGGCACAGCCTACTTTATCAACCCAACACACCACTGCACAGCATACACCAGAGAGCGGGATGGAGGGTAGGGAGAGGCAAAGAGAGAGAGAAAGAGAGAGAGAGTGATTGTGTGAGAGAGAGGGGGGAAAGCGAGAGAGAGAGACCAAGTGAGAAAGAAAGGAAGTACAAGTGTTTATTCACTTTTTTTGATATTTACAAGTTGTGTACTAAGGTTTGAAGAGCCTGGCATTTCGACTGTATTCATTGTTAGTTGATTTGTAGGAGGCAGTCATTTTGAATGGTCTTGTTATGTAAAATGAAACGACTGTAGCATCACACCATTGCGGAGCTGTGGAGCTATAGAGAGCTCTGCTGGCAGTGGAGAGAAATAGAGAGCGGGAGGTAGGGAGGGAGGGAAACATTTTATTTTTGTGTCTGTTTGGAGTACATAGACATGCTAGTCCAGGCTGGGGAGAAGGGGTGTGGAGGGTGGCAGGGTGATGTTGTGAGGGGAGAGGAGGGGAGACAGGGGAGGAGGTGGGATGTTGTGAGGAGGGAGAGGGAGGGGACAGCAGGAAAATGTTGAGAGGCAAGGAAGAGCAGAGGCAAGGTGAGTCGGGGTGAGGAAAGACATTTTGTGCAGAAGAGAGGAGGCAGGGGGATGTTGTTGTGAGGGAGACGAATGATCATAGAACGCTCTAAAAGCACTACGACTGCTGCTGTTGACCTTGGGCGTCTGTGTGTGTGTGCTCTCTCCCTCTCTCTTCGTGCTTCTCTTGCTCGATCTCGATTGCTCTTCTCTCACTCTCTTTTTCTCTCTTTCTCTCTTTATATGCCTCTCTCGATCTCTCTCTTTCGGCCTTTCTTGATATATTTCTCTACCTCCCTCTTCCTCTTTTCTCTCCCTCCGTCACTCTCTCCAGACCTTCTTTTCCCTTCTCTATCTCTCTCTCTCCCTTCATCACTCTCTCCACACCCTCTCTATCTCTCTCTCGCTCCCTCCATCACTCTCTTCAGACCCTCTATCTCTCCCTCTACCTCCACCACCCTCTCCAGACCCTCCCTCCCCCTCTCTATCTATCTCTCCCTCCATCATTCTCTCCAGACCCTACTATATGATTAATAGCAATGACGTTCAAATCGATAGTGGATTTGTAGAAACGGCGCTAAATAGATTAAATGTACTGGCAGCCATCCACTCGCTACTTTTGGCCAGTGCAGCACAATATTTATGATTAAGACATAATAGTTATTCTCAACACCACCAACTACCATAGCTCTGTGTTGCTCAAACGGTAGAGTGTTGGTAGAGAGAAGAGAGAGAAAGAGTGAGAGAAAGAGAGAGAATGGAAAAAGAGAGAGAGAGATACAGAGAGGATATGAGAAAAGAGGAAGGAAGGAGAGAAGAGAAGAGGAGAGGAGACTTACAGACAGACGGGCTTCCTGCCTCCTAACATCAATATTTATTTATGTGTTTATTTGCTTAGTCCTGTTGTGTGCTTTTCACAAGCTGCTGTTTATATCCCACGATAGTTGTCATCTTTCTCATCTATTTACGCATCTGTGTGGGTGTGAGTGTGCTTGTGAGTGTGAATCTGTGATATGTGTGACTTTTCATTTGGGGAAATCAGCTGATGTAAACTTCACAGAATGAGAAGGGAGGGGTTAACAACAGCGTCAGTGTTTACCGTACAGATAGAATTAGGTGATCTGTGAAAGGCATCGGAAGCCTTCAGAATATGGTTGTTAGATAAAGGGTAGTGATTGTAAGCAAGCGGTTTAGTAGCAGTTCACTACAGACTGAACTACAGATAGAAAGACTGGAACCTCTCAGGCCTGCTAGTATTCGGCTCACATTCCCATCCTACCCTCTCTCTCCCTCCGTCACCTCCTCCCTCTCCCTCCTCCTCATCCATCCCCATTTTCCACGACCTAGAGTTTACATTGCAGAGCTCAGCTGTCCCTTGCTATACCCTGCTATTCCCAGCTTCTCAGCAGAACTAAGCCAGTACTGTCAAAGATGGAGAGACAGAGAGGATAGGAAGGGAAGAAGAACGATAGAAGGGAGGAAGGGGCCCTCCCAAGTGGTGCAGCGGTCTAAGGCACTGCATCGCAGTGCTAGAGGCGTCACTACAGATTCGTGTTCGATCCCGGGCTGTATCGCACCCGGCTGCGACTGGGAGACCCATGAGGCAGCGCACAATTGGCCCAGCGTTGTCCGGGTTAGGGGAGGGTTTGGCTGGCCGGGATGTCCTTGTCCCAATGCGCTCTAGCGCTCCTGTGGCGGGCCGGGCACATGCATGCAGACCCTGTCGCTAGTTGTACAGTGTTTCCTCCAACACATTGGTGCGGCTGGCTTCCGGGTTAAGCGAGCAGTGTGTCAAGAACCAGTGCGGCTTGGCAGGGTCCTGTTTTGGAGGACACATGGCTCTCGACCTTCGCCTCTCCCGAGTCTATACGGGAGTTGCAGTGATGGGGCAAGACTGTAACTACCAATTAGATATCACGAAATTGGGGAGAAAAGGGGGTAAAAAGTAGTACAATAAAAAAAAGAAGGAACATTGCTGTAGGGACTTGCTTCCATTCAGCCACAAGAGCATTAGTGAGGTCGGGCACTGATGTTGGGTGATTAGGCCTGGCTTCCCGTCTGCGTTCCAATTCATCCCAAAGGTGTTCGATGAAGTTGAGGTCAGGGCTCTGTGCAGGCCAGTCAAGTTGTTCCACACCGAATCGTCTAGAATGTCATTGTATGCTGTAGCGTTAAGATTTCCCTTCACTGGAACTAAGGGGCCTAGCCCGAACCATGAAAAACAGCCCCAGACCATTATTCCTCCTCCACTAAACTTTACAGTTGGCACTATGCATTGGGCAGGTAGTGATCTCCTAGCATCTGCCAAACCCAGAAGAGTCTGTTAGACTGCCAGGTGAAGTGTGATTTATCACTCCATAGAACGTGTTTCTATTGCTCCAATGATGATGGCAAGCTTTACACCACTCCAGCCAATGCTTGGCATTGCACATAGTGATCTTAGGCTTGTGTGCGGCTGCTGTGCCATGGAAACCCATTTCATGAAGCTCCCAACGAACAGTTCTTGTGCTGACGTTGCTTGAAGAGGCAGTTTGGAACGTGGTAGTGAGTGTTGACACGTTTTTTACGCACTGCGCGCTTCAGCACTAAGCCGTCCCGTTCTGTGAGCTTGTGTGACCTACCACTTTGCGGCTGAGCCGTTGTTGCTACCAGACATTACCACTTCACAATAACAGCACTTACAGTTGACCGGGATAGCTCTAGCAGGGCAGAGATTTGACAAACTGACTGGTTGGAAAGGTGGCATCCTATGACGGTGCCACGTTGAAATTCACTGACTTCTTCAGTAAGGCCATTCTACTGTCAGTGTTTGTCTATGGAGATTGCATGGCTGTGTGCTCATTTTTATACACCTGTCAGAAATGAGTTTGGCTGAAATAGCCGAATCCACTAATTTGAAGGGGTGTCCACATACTTATGTATATATAGTGTAAATATAAAGAGAGAAAAATATATGTGGTTGAAAATGCCTCTATCCAACCTGTCTAGTCCACTTACCCGTGAGTCACAAATTGCTCTGTGCTGAAAGATCATGACAGGCGGTATAGAGACAGGTAAATAGACTGCTCTACCCACCCACTCTCTTACTTACATCTGGGTCAAAGGTCAAGAGTCAGAGGTTGTTACTTCCTTACTTGGGATTCACAAATTGTTCTTAAAGATTGTGACAGCAGGTAGTTTCAGAGTTAGGAAGAAAGAAAAAAAATAAAGAAAATAAAAACTTTGAGACCTTGGGCTGCACACCCACTCTTTTACTTTCATCTGGGTCAAAGGTCAAGAGTCAAAGGTTGTTACTGCCTGTATTTATTAGAGGTTGTTACAGTGTCATGACTCAGGGTCGTGGTCAGAGGCTGAAACGATTTGATAGAGGTCGGTTCTGTTATTGTGCTTTCCGGTATTGCTAGGCCAGTGGGATTCAACCGGTGTGCAGCGGTACACTGCTGTGCCTTGAGGAACTTTCCTCTGTCACCAACAATTGTAACACTCAAGTATGAACATGAATTGAATGAGCGAGGATGAACACACGTTAATAACATGTGTTTTTGTGCGACCTCACTAAATTCCTTATCAAATAAAAAAATACCTATTACATATCTGTTAGGGAAATAATGTCAAATCGAGGCTAGCCTTTTTTCTATAGTTATTATCATGAAATAGTCTACCATCCAAAATATGTTGTCATGTTAAACTATATACAATTGCAAAACATTTGCTTGAAAAAAGCTAAACAAATCCTAGGGCCCCCAAACGAACAAAATGTACCTTTCGGTGGTGCATTTACCGCATTGAAGAACTTTTGTCACAGAAAATAGCTGATTTTCAGTATGGATCCAGTACGGTAACCAACAGCTGACTGAGAGCAACCGGCACTTCATATGCCGCCAGACAATGTTACAATCAGCTCCAATCCAGTAGAGAGAGTCAGCCCTCCCTCCAACCTTCCTTTTGCCTTGTTAAAAATGTATCCAGTCCTGGATCGATACGTTGTGTTAACACAGAGGATGCTGTTTATGTTCTGGCATAGCAGGGGTGATTAATAAGGACGTTAGCTGCTGTAGATTCAGCGACCTGTACCGCCCCACACACACACACAGTCACGATCACGCACACGCCAATGAACCCCCACCACACACACACACACACACACACAGTCACGATCACGCACACGCTAATGAACACCCCCCCCCCCCCCCCCCCCACACACACACACACACACACACACACACACACACACACACTCACGATCATGATCACGATCCCGCACACGCTAATGAAAACCCCCCCACACACAGTCACATGCTAATGAAAATGCACACACGTTTACATTGTACATTTTTGTTATTCAGAGACACTCTTACCCAGCGAGACATACAGCTCATCTTAAGACAGCTAGGTGAGACGACCACATATCTCAGTCATAGTAAGTACCATTTTCCTCTCAAGTAGCTATCAGCAAAGTCAGTGCTAGAAGGAATAAGTCAAGGCTGAGTGTTAGTTGTGGAATTATTGAAGATACTCTTTAAAGAGGTAGGGTGTCCTAGGACTCTGCTGTCCTAGCGTCTGGGCTTGTTCCACCATTGGGGGTTGCCAGGAAAGAGAAGAGCTTTGACTGAGCTGAGCGGGAGCAGACCACCCACAGGGGTGGGACGTCCAAGAGACCAGAGGTGGAAGAAAGGAGTGCTCGGGTTGGGGTGTAGGGTTCGAGCTTAGCCTGAAGGTAGGGAGGGGCAGTTCCTCTTGCTGCTCCGTAGGGAAGTACCATGGTCTTGTAGTGGATGTGAGCTTCGACTGGAAGCCAGTACAGTGTGCGGAGGAGTGGGATGACATGGGAGAACTTGGGAAGGTTGAACACCAGGTGAGCTGTGGCGTTCTGGATAAGTTGCAGGGGTTTGATGGCACAAGCGGGGAGGCCTGCCAACAGAGAGTTGCAGTAGTCCAGACCGGAGATGACGTGCCTGCATTAGAACCGAGGTTCTACACGTACACACACACACATGCTTACAATAACGCACACGATCACACTCTCACACACATGCACGCTCACAACACACACCCACTACCACGCTGATCAATACGTCATTAGTGCTGGCAGAGAGAGTGTCTGCCTTGTCTGCCTCCACTATCATTATCACCTCAGTGTAATTTGTTATGGCTATATTCTCCATTGTTGTGAGATTTACAGATCCATTATCACGTCCCTGTGTGTGATCCTTCACACTGTCCTCTATTCCCTCGACCACTGTATTTCTCACACACAGCAGTGTTTAGTTTTTATACTTGTGTGTGCATGCGTGAGCGTAAGCTTGAGCTCAGTTGTGCTCATGCGTGCATTAATACGTGATCATGTGTGCATACCAAATTGTTGCTTCCTGGCTGTCTGTCTGTCTGTTAATAGTAACTTAGCTAACTCTGTCTTTCTGTCTCTGTCTCTCTGTCTCTTGTGCTCTCTCTCGCTCTCTCTAGGTTTCCCCAACGAGCCCGCGGCAAATATTGCCTTGGAGACAGTAAAGAGCTGGGTCAAGGAGAACCATGACAAGGTAGGACCTAGCTGGATTACTGTCTCAGACTTACTGTCTCTCCTACACACACTCTGTCTTCTCCTACTCTCTGGACAGGCTCTGAGCTGAGCAGGCCTAACTGGCATTAGAGTGCCGTCTCTAAGCCTGGGTGAAGTTCTACTGCTGGGCTGAAATCCACTCAGTTGTGCGATCATGTGTCTCTTATTTTCTCATGTGTTGGCCTAGTCTTTTGGCCTGTGTTCCAATATCCCCACTAGCTCACTACTACTTAGAATACATGACCAATACATTACTAAGTGGTATTCCAGTATGGATATATGCTAGTATGGACATTGGAACTCAGCTTTAGGGTTGAGATGGATTCACAGTGAAGGTAAACTGACCCTGTAGAGACTGGCCAGCAGGAGAGATAACTGGTACTACTGCAGGCAGGTCATTTGTGATACAAGTCAGCAATCGACGTCCATCCATGTCTGAGAACGTCGGGAGATGACGTGGAAGCCGGCCACTAGGGGCAACAGTTTTGCTAGGGCATTGTAGACGGGGATGGCATAAGCATCTGCCTCTGATTCGAAAGGTTGCATGTTTGAATCCAGCAAAATAAAGTTATTTTTGATTCAAGCCTATCCCAAACCTTAACCCTTACCCTAACCTTTGGGAGTTACACCTGAACTTAACTCTAACCTTAAGAATTTGGAGTTAATGCCTAAACTTAACCTTAAACAGTTTGAAATTTGACATTTGGAACAACTTCGAAATTTGACATTTGAGAAACGTGATGAACGTCTAATTTTGATGTGAGACTATGAGAGCTTGTTGACTACGGACACTGGTATCTCCTGGTGTGTCCTGGTATCTCCTGGTGTCTCCTTGTGTCTCCTGGTGTCTCTTGGTGGTTGCTGGTGTCCCCTGGTATCTACTGGTGTCTCCTGGTATCTCCTGTTATCCTGATGATATATTTTGCTTTTCCTGGTGTCCACTGGTGTCTCCAGGTATCTCCTGTTATCCTGATGATATATTTTGCTTTTCCTGGTGTCTCCTGGTGTCCACTGGTGTCTCCTGATATCTCCTGTTATCCTGATGATATATTTTGCTTTTCCTGGTGTCTCCTGGTGTCCACTGGTGTCTCCTGGTATCTCCTGTTATCCTGATGATATATTTTGCTTCTCCTGGTGTCTCCTGGTGTCCACTGGTGTCTCCTGGTATCTCCTGTTATCCTGATGATATATTTTGCTTCTCCTGGTGTCTCCTGGTGTCTACTAGTATTGTACTGGTATCCATTAGTTCTACTCTAACTACTGTACACATCTCCCGTAAATATCTAAAAGCAATAATTTGTAACCGCCTCACTTGGTCGCCCGTTCGTTTAGTGTGCGTTCTGCGTTCAGTATGCGTATCAAATTAGATCTCAATCTGTACTCTAATCAGTCCTTAAATGCTCTGTTGACTTTTAAACGGTTCTGAGTTAGGAAGGCACTTGAAGTCATGCAGCAAGCTACGAGGAAAATAAACACGTAAGATGACATAAACTGAAACTAATATGGTTAAATGAAACAAATGATAATGATGATGCAAGTTCAAGTAGTACGGGCTCAGACAGTGTGGAATGGAATGGTCCGTTCGTTCATTCATTCATGATTATAGACTAGTTTTGTCTTTACAATTCTGTCCTCACAAGTGGAAGCAGAAGGCTGATTTTGGTTGACTGCACTTGATAGAGTAATGTCTGCTGTATTTGTATAGTAACATTAATTAATGAATGCTCCTAGACTGACTGGTTTTGTCTTCTCTAATCATGGAGAAGTAGAAGGACCTGGCCTTGGTTAGCTGCACTTCATAGTGTTGGTTATACAGTGTATTTGTATGGGAATGAATATGTACCAGTATTCACACTGTATTTGTGTGGTAATGATTTGAACCAGTAGGTATTGTACTGGACTGAATGGACTGGCAGATAATGGTCAGTTACAGAAAATGGTCTTTTGACTGCTTCATGAACATTAGATGAGTCATTGTTTCACAGGTTGAAGGTACAGGAAGTAAAAGGCCTTGGGCTGGCTGAACTTCACAATGTAGAGCAGGGTTTCCCATACTCGGTCCTGCATAGTGTAGGGCAGGTATTCCCAAACTGGGGTTACGCACAATGCCGCCGGGGGTATGCCAAATAAAGATGTGAATCACATTCACACATTTTCAAAAAGTCCATTTATATTTTCCTACAGGGCTATACATTTGGGCGAGTTTTTTTTCTCGCCTGAGTAGCCTCGTTTCACTGCCAAAAATAAAATGAAACCATCTAGTGTTTAGCGAAATAACAACACAATGTTAAATACAGGTAGCCTAGTCAAATAATTAACATCCAATCACAACCGTTACTCTGTCACGGGAATTCCACTAACGATCCGTATGTAGCTGAACGTAGCTGCTGCTCATTGCGTTTGCTCGAAAATGGATAAATGGTACTGCTACTACCAGCCGTACTGCACCTGTCAACGACACAAGTTGTTCTGCTTCCACGAGCACATCCAATGCTAGCATCAGTAATTCTACATTTGTTGTTAGCCCAGCTAGCATGGACACTGACAGTTGTGAATCTGATGCAGCTGAAGAGCTACTGCTCGCTTACCCGGGAAAGCACCGAACAACAGACTGGGACATTGGACCATCAAAGAGAAGCAAATAGGATGAGAACTACATTGATTTGGGGTTCACTTATATTGGGAGTAGTGCCTTTCCTCAGCCACAGTGTGTTTTTTATATGTGTAAAAGTACTATCTCACAACTCGATGAAACCTTCACTCTTGTGCAGACATTTAGAAACAAAACATGCCAATTTGAAAAATAAGCCACGGGAGTTTTTTGAGCAAAAATTAAGATGACTTTCGAGTAGTAAGACATAAAACCAACAGATACCATTAATAAGAAGGGTCTAGAAGCGTCTTATATGGTGAGCTACCAAGTGGCTAGGACAGACAAGCCCCATATTGTTGTGGAGGATTTAATTCTTCCTGCTGCCGCGGATATGGCTGGGACAATGCTGGGGGAAAAGGCCCAAAAAAACTATACAGACAATGCCTTCATCAAACACATTGTTTCACAACGCATCAGTGACATGGTAGGAGATGTTTTGATACAATTACTGCTTCAAGCCAGTGAATTCTATGTGTTACCGCTGGATGAGTCAACAGACATGGCGGGCCTGGCACTGCTCCTGGTATATGTCCGTTACGTTTATGGGTGGTAAATTAAGGAAGACATCCTCTTCTGCAAACTACTGGAAACCAGGACAACAGGAGAGGATATTTTTAAAGTACTGGACAGCTTTGTGACATCAAATAGACTTTGGTGGTCAAGATGTGTTGGTATCTGTACTGATGGCGCAAACAGGGAGACATAGTAGAGTGGTAACATGCGTGCAAGCAATTGCTCCCGACACCACTTGGGTACACTGTAGCATCCACCGAGAGGCTCTTGCTGCCAAAGGAATGCCTGACAGCTTGAAATATGTTTTTGACACTACAATGAAAATGGTTAACTTTGTTAAAGCATTTTCTGCATTTGCAATGATATGGGCAGCGACCATGTAACTCTTTTACAACATACAGAAGTGCACTGGTTTTCAAGGGGCAAAGTATTGACACGTTTTTTTTAATTGAGGGACAAGCTTAAAGTTTTCTTTACTGACCATAATTTTCACTTGTCTGACCACTTACATAATGACGAGTTTCTCACACGACTGGCCTATCTGGGTGATGTTTTTTTCTTGCCTGAATGATCTGAATCTAGGATTACAGGGACTCTCCGCAACTATATTCAATGTGCGGGACAAAATTGAGGCTATGATTAAGAAGTTGTAGCTCTTCTCTGTCTGCATCAACAAGGACAACACACAGGTCTTTCCATCATTGGATGATTTTTTGTGTGCAATGAACTCAAGCTTACGGACAATGTCAAATGTGATATAGCGAAGCACCTGAGTGAGTTGGGTGTGCAATTACGCAGGTACTTTCCCGAAATGGATGACACAAACAACTGGATTCATTCTCCCTTTCATGCCCTGCCTCCAGTCCACTTGCCGATATCTGAACAAGAGAGTCTCATCGAAATTGCAACAAGCAGTTTAGTAAAAATAGAATTTATTAAGAAGCCACTGCCAGATGAATGGATTGGGCTGCGCTCAGAGTATCCTACCTTGGCAAATCGTGCAGTTAAGACACTGATGCCCTTTGCAACCACGTACCTATGTGAGAGTGGATTCTCAGCCCTCACTAGCATGAAAACTAAATACAGGCACAGACTGTGTGGGAAATGATTTAAGACTGAGACTCTCTCCAAAATACAACCCAACATTACAGAGTTATGTGCATCCTTTCAAGCAAACCCTTCTCATTAACCTGTGGTGAGTTATTCACAATTTTCGATGAACAAATAGCATTTTTTATGTAAGATGGCTAAATACAGAGCAAAATGATTGATTATTATTATATTATTATTTGTGCCCTGGTCCTATGAGTTCTTTGTCACTTCCCAAGAGCCGGGTTGTGACAAAAACTCATTCTTATGTTTAATAAATGTATCGGATAGTGTAAGTGTGTGTACAATGATGTCAAAAAACAACATTTGAGAGTGCGCTGACCCTGGTGCTAGAGGGAGTACGCAGCTGGAGGTTGAATGTTTGAAGGGCTGCGGGGCTATAAACAGTTTGGGAACCACTGGTGTAGGTATTTGACTGAATGTTAAACTCTATCTGTACGGTAATGATATTCGAATGGACATGAGTCAATGTTTCTCAGGTTGAAGGTGCTGTGCATATGCTGCGGAGGAAGTAAAAGGCCTTTGGCTGGCTAAACTTCAAAGTGTAAGTTCTACTGTATTTAAATTGATATGATCTGTAGGGTATTTGACTGATTATGCATCCCAAATGGCACCATATTCCCTATATAATGCACTACTTTTGATCAGCCCTATGGGCCCCGGTAAAAGGTAATGCTATATATATAGGGAGTAGGGTGCCATTTGGGACACAGTCTAAGTTCTACTGTATTTGAATGCTAATGATATTCGAATGGATTGGCAGATAATAGTCTCTTGGCAGCAAACAAGCTGAGTCATCATTGAACATGACTCTCAGGTTGAAAGGTATAATACATGACTGGGAATTGTGAATTCTGACTATCTTCCATTGTAATGCACTCTGACACACACGCACAAACATGCACACACACACTCTCTCACACACAAACTCTCGCACACATACTTATGTGCACACACACATGCGCACACACACGCGCACACACACATAATAGTGACATTTAACTACCTCTCATTGTAATGCACTCTAGCTCTTCTAGCTGAGGCAAGCTGAATATGATGGTGATGGTGATGTAAATGTAAAAGACCAAGTCTGAACCCCATATGGCACCCTATGGGCCCTGGTCAGAAGTAGTGCACTACGTAGAAAATAGGGTGGACACAGTAAAAAACCTAGCTACTCGACATGTATATTCTATTTTGCATATGTGGGGCTAAGACCACTCTAGCCCTATTGCCTAATGTAGGGCACTACCTCTGAACAGAGTCTTGTGGGCTCTGGTCAAAAGTAGTGCGCTATAAAGGGATTAGGGTGCCATTTGCTGCGGTAAATTTTGAAGGGAAGATCCAATATAAAACCCACTGCTGCAGAGTTTTCTGTATTACAGGTTCATCATAAAGACTTACAGACCTCATATGTACAGCTCTGTATTGCATTTACAGACTCATATTTATGCCTACGACATATCTCAGATAGCTGCCTGTCTGTATAACAGGTTCATCATAAGGCCTAACACATCTCATAGCTATACGTTTCTGTATTGCAGGCGTGTCCTAGCTACCTCATTACCCAGAGACAGACAATAACAGGCTTACTGATGTCTACTTGTCTGTTTGCCTGTCTCACTGTCAGCTTATCTTGGCATAAAGATGAAAACACAAACACTCTCTACGATTGAGTGGTTTGTGATCCCTCCAATAGCTATTTTCCTCCAGTCTCCTTGAGTTGGCTAGTACAAATAAGTCAACATCCTAGTGACTGTGCATTAGGTTATGTGAAAATATTCCATATATTTTCCCATTCATTTTCTTTTATCTTGGAGTGGCGGAGTATGTACTGTTTTCTGTATTACAGCATGGTGTCCTAAAATGTTCACCATACCACTGGCTCATCATAAGACCGAAGACATATCTTAGTCAGTGACAGTAAATAACAGGCTTACTGATGCCTGCCCGTCTCACTGTCAGCTTATCTTGGCATTGATGCTACAGTAGCTATTTTACCGTCTCATGATGTTAGTATAGTCCGTCTAAGAAAAGGATGACTGAACTAACATCCCTAAAATGTTATTTGATGTAACATGTTCGACGTACTACATTATTTGCAAAAGCTCATCCATATAGGCCTATATTTTCCATTCATGTTATATTATCTTGGAGTGGGAATGCGCTTCAGTCAGTGGAAGCTGCTGAGGGAAGGACGGCTTATAATAATGGCTGGAATGAAGTCAATGGAATGGTATCAAACACATCAAACACATGGTTTCTATGTGGTAGATAGCATTCCGTTGACTCTATTCGTGCCATTGACAATGAGCCGTCCTCCCCTCAGCAGCCTCCACTGACCTCAATAGCTATTTTACTCCCCTCTCATGGCGTTATCTAGAAAATGAAACTAACATCACATACGATTGTAAATTAATGAAGTTATTTGGAAAGCATGTCCATGTAGGTTTATATTTCCATTCATGTTATTTTGTTGTGGAGTGGCCTGTCTGGTGTCCTATTTAAAGTGACAGAGTCTAGCATCGATCAATCTTGGTTCCGCAGTGACTGATGATGACCTTCTAAAGGTCACAGCTATTGACTACGCCACCAGGGGTAGTCTCTGTCATAGTGGCTAGATACAAGTGCTAAATAAACCCATGAGCTGTATACCTACCACAGCATTGTACAGTGTGATATCTGCGTCCCAAATGACACCTTATGCCCTATGTAGTCCTACTTTTGACCAGGGCCTATAGGGGAATAGGTGTGTAATGTTATAGCTGCAGTGAATTAACACTACACACCTATCTAATGAATTATATTGCTATTACTGCATGTTGATGTGTTAAGGAATGGTTGTAGCAGTTGTCCTTCTTTGCCTGGTGATTTCTGTAAGGTGGCTCATAACCGCCTGTAAATATTCAGCTAAGCTGACTGTTGTGGTTGTTCTATCACTTTAACTCTCAGGGTTTCTGCTGGATTCAATGAAAATGAGACACTAGGAGGCAGAAATGATATGATCGGTGTCTTTATGTGGGATGAATCCCTTGTGGGAGGACATTACCGGTGAAGCTGCTGGGTCCAGACAAGATTTATACTCTGCCAGTGAAGAAAGGGCACATTTCAAATGACTAATTTGAAAATATGTTTCATGAATGTAATGTATGTTTCAGTAATATTTATTCCCACGATGTGTGTTTAATCAGGATTGACCATAGCCCATGTCTACAGTAGATACTGAAATAGAAAATTCTCCCACTTAAGATTTCCTTAGCTTTTTCCCCTCATTCTTGTCAGTGAAGAATAATCTGCTATAAAACAGTGTGTGTATTTTCTAAGAGTATCATATATATGTTGACGTGTGAGCTGTCTAATGGGTTAGCAATAATGTTAGCATGGCCTGGTAAATTACTTCCTGAGCTGTCTAATGGGTTAGCAATGATGTTAGCATGGCCTGGTAAATTACTTCCTGAGCTGTCTAATGGGTTAACAATGATGTTAGCATGGCCTGGTAAATTACTTCCTGAGATGTCTAGTGGGTTAGCAATGATGTTAGCATGGCCTGGTAAATTACTTCCTGAGCTGTCTAATGGGTTAGCAATGATGTTAGCATGGCCTGGTAAATTACTTCCTGAGCTGTCTAATGTGTTAACAATAATGTTAGCATGGCCTGATAAATTACTTCCTGAGCTGTCTAATGGGTTAGCAATGATGTTAGCATGGCCGGGTAAATTACTTCCTGAGCTGTCTAATGGGTTAGCAATGATGTTAGCATGGCCTGGTAAATTACTTCCTGAGCTGTCTAATGGGTTAACAATGATGTTAGCATGGCCTGGTAAATTACTTCCTGAGCTGTCTAATGGGTTAGCAATGATGTTAGCATGGCCTGGTAAATTACTTCCTGAGCTGTCTAATGGGTGAGCAATGATGTTAGCATGGCCTGGTAAATTACTTCCTGAGCTGTCTAATGGGTTAACAATGATGTTAGCATGGCCTGGTAAATTACTTCCTGAGCTGTCTAATGGGTGAGCAATGATGTTAGCATGGCCTGGTAAATTACTTCCTGAGCTGTTAATGGGTTAACAATGATGGTAGCATGGCCTGGTAAATTACTTCCTGAGCTGTCTAATGGGTTAACAATGATGTTAGCATGGCCTGGTAAATCACACCCACAGTCAACATGATGAATAGCTGACACATGACCTTCAGAGGGGAGTGAAGTTTGGGTGGGGGTGAGGGAGGTAGGGTGGGGTGGGGCGTGTGTGGTGGTGGGGGTGGTGTGTGTGTGTGTGTGTGTGTGTGTGTGTGTGTGTGTGTGTGTGTGTGTGTGTGTGTGTGTGTGTGTGTGTGTGTGTGTGTGTGTGTGTGTGTGTGTGGTGGGGTGTGGGGGTGGTGTGTGTGCGTGTGGTGGGGTGGTGTGTGTGTGTGTGTGTGTGTGGTGGGGGTGGTGTGTGTGGTGTGTGTGGTGTGTGTGTGTGTGTGTGTGTGTGTGTGTGTGTGTGTGTGTGTGTGTGTGTGTGTGTGTGTGTGTGTGTGTGTGGTGGGGGTGGTGCGTGTGGTGTGTGTGTGTGTGTGTGTGTGTGTGTGTGTGTGGTGGGGGTGGTGTGTGTGGTGTGTGCGTGTGGTGTGTGTGTGTGTGGGGTGGGGTGGGGTGGTGGAGTGGTGTGTGTGTGTGTGTGTGGGGGGTGGGGTGGTGTGTGTGTGTGTGTGTGTGGGGTGGGGTGGTGTGTGTGTGTGTGTGGTGGAGTGGGGTGTGTGTGTGTGTGTGGGGAGGGGGGGTGCTAAGAGGAAAGGGGCAGAATTACGCTTGTAGACAGCATCTTATGGATGAGGGAAAGTACTGGCTACATGTAATGTCACATCCTCAGAGGTGTGCAATGTGTTTGTTGCCATTTTCATTGTCAAACATTTTCCTACATTTACATTCTTCCCCTCGTGTGTTTCATGGAGGCAAGATCTGGATCAAAAGGCACAGGACAAAAGTTCAGCAGATAACACGTGTCCCGTGGTCATGCATGTAGACCCCAGAGACAGGATGTGAGAGGGGGAGAGATATGTGGGGCACAGTTTGCTATGCATGAGTACAATAGGATTAGATTGCTTCCCAGTCCCTTCCTCTGTCAACTGCTGTTTTGTATAAACACACATACACACACACACACACACACACACACACGCGCACACGCACATGCACACGCACACACACAAACACACTGCATCCCTACAGTCTAATGTGTTTCAGTACCATGATAAGGCCTCTGTACTGGAGGATAATACTATTGAAGCTGAATCACTCACTACACAATGGTCTGGCCCACAATCAGACATTTTGGTGCGCTACCAGGGGTATAGGCGACTGTGTGGGGGTGTGTGTGTGCATGTGTGTGTCCGTGTGTGTGGGCGTGTGAGTTCAAAGAACAATGACCTTGCAGCACTCCAACCACACCTTAATAGTGTTTTTTTCTGTGCCATTCTTGTACAAGGAGGAAAGGAGAGGCTGGAGAGTGATTGATTAACAGTGAGTTTATCTCCTTGGCCAGAACACTAGCTCCCTGCAATCCACCTTTTCCTTCCATAGCCACACCAAGGCTCCTAGTGCCGGCGTGAAATTTCCCCCATAACAGTATTTGTGTGGCTTTAGAATAAACAGCCTACCAGTGGCCAGGCAGAGCAGATCCTTACATCTAACAGAACCCTAAGTGCTGTGTGTGTGTGCACCCTGGGTGAAGACATGGTCCTTTAGATCACAGAGGATCAAAGCAAATTGGATAGAAGCCCCCTGTATTTCCTGTGTTGTCCACTAATGACAAATAATACAACGATAGAAGAAATAAAAGATAGAATAGTTACACGCACACGCACCCACACACACAAACAGTTCCTGTTCCTTTAGCCGTTCCCTCCTGTTCGTATGTTCACGTATTTTGTCTGAGCTCTTTAAAAATGAAGGACAGGGAAAAAGAATGACATACACACACACACACACGCACACACACACAGAGGATACTATTACACATTGTCAGTGGGACACAACCCATCAGTCTCCAGTCATTCATATGTTCCTCTACCCGTTTCCTCCTGTTCACATGTTCCTCTAGCCGTTCCCTCCTGTTCACATGTTCCTCTACCCGTTTCCTCCTGTTCACATGTTCCTCTACCCGTTTCCTCCTGTTCAAAAATTCCTCTACCCGTTTCCTCCTGTTCACATGTTCCTCTACCCGTTTCCTCCTGTTCAAAAATTCCTCTACCCGTTTCCTCCTGTTCACATGTTCCTCTACCCGTTTCCTCCTGTTTATATGTTCCTCTAGCCGTTCCCTCCTGTTCACATGTTCCTCTACCCGTTTCCTCCTGTTCATATGTTCCTCTAGCCGTTCTCTCCTGTTCATATGTTCCTCTACCCGTTTCCTCCTGTTCATATGTTCCTCTAGCCGTTCTCTCCTGTTCATATGTTCCTCTAGCCGTTCTCTCCTGTTCATATGTTCCTCTAGCCGTTCTCTCCTGTTCATATGTTCCTCTAGCCGTTTTCTCCTGTTCATATGTTCCTCTAGCCGTTCCCTCCTGTTCATATGTTCCTCTAGCCGTTCCCTCCTGTTCACATGTTCCTCTACCCGTTTCCTCCTGTTCATATGTTCCTCTAGCCGTTCTCTCCTGTTCATATGTTCCTCTAGCCGTTCCCTCCTGTTCATATGTTCCTCTAGCCGTTCTCTCCTGTTCATATGTTCCTCTAGCCGTTCCCTCCTGTTAATATGTTCCTCTAGCCGTTCCCTCCTGTTCATATGTTCCTCTAGCCGTTCCCTCCTGTTCATATGTTCCTCTAGCCGTTCTCTCCTGTTCATAAGTTCCTCTAGCCGTTCCCTCCTGTTCATATGTTCCTCTAGCCGTTCCCTCCTGTTCATATGTTCCTCTAGCCGTTCTCTCCTGTTCATAAGTGCCTCTACCTGTTTCCTCCTGTTCATATGTTCCTCTAGCCGTTCCCTCCTGTTCATATGTTCCTCTACCCGTTTCCTCCTGTTCACATGTTCCTCTAGCCGTTCCCTCCTGTTCATATGTTCCTCTAGCCGTTCCCTCCTGTTCATATGTTCCTCTAGCCGTTCTCTCCTGTTCATAAGTGCCTCTACCTGTTCCCTCCTGTTCACATGTTCCTCTACCCGTTTCCTCCTGTTCATATGTTCCTCTACCCGTTTCCTCCTGTTCATATGTTCCTCTAGCCGTTCTCTCCTGTTCATAAGTGCCTCTACCTGTTTCCTCCTGTTCATATGTTCCTCTAGCCGTTCCCTCCTGTTCACATGTTCCTCTACCCGTTTCCTCCTGTTTATATGTTCCTCTAGCCGTTCCCTCCTGTTCACATGTTCCTCTACCCGTTTCCTCCTGTTCATATGTTCCTCTAGCCGTTCTCTCCTGTTCATATGTTCCTCTACCCGTTTCCTCCTGTTCATATGTTCCTCTAGCCGTTCTCTCCTGTTCATATGTTCCTCTAGCCGTTCTCTCCTGTTCATATGTTCCTCTAGCCGTTCTCTCCTGTTCATATGTTCCTCTAGCCGTTTTCTCCTGTTCATATGTTCCTCTAGCCGTTCCCTCCTGTTCATATGTTCCTCTAGCCGTTCCCTCCTGTTCACATGTTCCTCTACCCGTTTCCTCCTGTTCATATGTTCCTCTAGCCGTTCTCTCCTGTTCATATGTTCCTCTAGCCGTTCCCTCCTGTTCATATGTTCCTCTAGCCGTTCTCTCCTGTTCATATGTTCCTCTAGCCGTTCCCTCCTGTTAATATGTTCCTCTAGCCGTTCCCTCCTGTTCATATGTTCCTCTAGCCGTTCCCTCCTGTTCATATGTTCCTCTAGCCGTTCTCTCCTGTTCATAAGTTCCTCTAGCCGTTCCCTCCTGTTCATATGTTCCTCTAGCCGTTCCCTCCTGTTCATATGTTCCTCTAGCCGTTCTCTCCTGTTCATAAGTGCCTCTACCTGTTTCCTCCTGTTCATATGTTCCTCTAGCCGTTCTCTCCTGTTCATATGTTCCTCTACCCGTTTCCTCCTGTTCACATGTTCCTCTAGCCGTTCCCTCCTGTTCATAAGTTCCTCTAGCCGTTCCCTCCTGTTCACATGTTCCTCTAGCTGTTCCCTCCTGTTTATAAGTTCCTCTACCCGGTCCCTCCTGTTCACATGTTCCTCTAGCCGTTCCCTCCTGTTCATATGTTCCTCTACCTGTTCCCTCCTGTTCATATGTTCCTCTAGCCGTTCCCTCCTGTTCATATGTTCCTCTAGCCGTTCCCTCCTGTTCATATGTTCCTCTAGCCGTTCCCTCCTGTTCACATGTTCCTCTAGCCGTTCCCTCCTCTTCACATGTTCCTCTAGCCGTTCCCTCCTGTTCATAAGTTCCTCTAGCCGTTCCCTCCTGTTCACATGTTCCTCTAGCCGTTCCCTCCTGTTCATAAGGTCCTCTACCCGGTCCCTCCTGTTCACATGTTCCTCTAGCCGTTCCCTCCTGTTCATATGTTCCTCTACCTGTTCCCTCCTGTTCATATGTTCCTCTAGCCGTTCCCTCCTGTTCATAAGTTCCTCTAGCCGTTAACTCCTGTTCATATGTTCCTCTAGCCGTTCCCTCCTGTTCACATGTTCCTCTAGCCGTTCCCTCCTGTTCATATGTTCCTCTAGCCGTTCCCTCCTGTTCATAAGTTCCTCTAGCCATTCCCTCCTGTTCACATGTTCCTCTAGCCGTTCCCTCCTGTTCATAAGTTCCTCTAGCCGTTCCCTCCTGTTCACATGTTCCTCTAGCCGTTCCCTCCTGTTCATAAGTGCCTCTAGCCGTTTCCTCCTGCCATACGTTTTTCTCATCTAATTCTGTTTAATTCAGCCTTACCCAAGTTTAACGGTTGAAAATGTGGTGTGACACTTTATTTGGCTGCCGCAGATCTGTTCTCGATGGGCAAGCCAACGTTACAATTAACATTTCTAAGTTTGGAAGCTCAAACACACATACACACAAACACACGCACACACCCACACATTTGGAAAAGAGCCCAGGCACCATCACATCACTAACACTGAGCACATCAGATTCAGTAATATACAGTCCAATGCTGGCTCAGGCCTGGTCTGATGTGGACTCAGAGATCTCTTCACCTTTCAAACGGACATCCCTCTATGTTAGGGCTGTAGTATTAAGCACTGGGGATGCTGGTGCAAATGACAGTGGCTAAAATACCACGTTTACACCATTTCTCTGTACCTTGAATTATTTATTTACTTTCTTTCTGTGTTTGGCAGGTAATGTATCCTATTTCTCAACCAGCAATATGGACAAACATGACTGATATAAATACATTTGTTATTTTATGACTGTTTTCTGCTGTCTGAGTAAATATACGTTTAGGATGCAGTTGAGGATGTCAAGGCAAATGGAGTATAACGTGACAGTGGGGCGGCATTCATTGTCATTTAAGTTGAATAAGATGGATGGTCAACGTTATCACGGCTCTACAGTGTACCTTACCTGTTGAGAATGAATGGCAGATGTGATTTTTTACTATAGTGTAGAATAGAATAGAATAAGAATGAAATATAATAATACCTCAAACCCCATAGAAACACAGATACACACACACCAAACACACACGTAAGGATACGAATCCAAGATGGCGCCGATAGACATGGCTGCCTAGTTTCAGGCTCCTAAGCAACTTTGCAGTATTTTGTTTTTTTATTGTTATTTCTCATGTAATTAGCCCAGAACGTTCTTTGCGTTATTACATACAGCTGGAAATAACTTTTGGATATCAGAGAGGCGGTAACATTTCGACCAGGAATACGACTTTCCTGAATTGTTCGTAACTTTCAAGGCGATTTAACTTAGCCCAGAGGCTGCTCTAAGACGCCGCCGGCGTAGAAGAGGTATTCGTAGAAGACAATTTTTTTGCGACTCAGGAGGCGTGCACGCCATCAACCACTTCCGAGTATATTACTCGCTAATGTTCAGTCCCTGGATAATAAAGTTGACGAGCTCAGGGCGGGGGATCTCCTTCCAGAGAGACATCCGGGACTGTAACATACTCTGTTTGACAGAAACATGGCTCTCTCCAGATATACTGTCCACGTCCATACAGCCAGCTGGGTTCTCAGTACATCGCACAGACAGAAATAAAGAACTTTCCGGGAAGAAGAAGGGCAGAGGTGTATGTTTCATGATTAACTACTCATGGTGTGATTGTAATAACGTACAGGAACTCAAGTCCTTTTGTTCACCCAACCTAGAATACCTCACAATCAAATGCCAATCTCATTACCTCCCTAGAGAATATTCTTCGGTTATCATCACACCCGTGCATTTTTCCCCTCAAGCCGATACCACGACGGCTCTCAAGGAACTACACTGGACCTTGTGCAAACTGGAAACTGTCCTGAGGCTGCATTTATTATAGCTGGGGACTTTAATAAAGCAAATCTGAGGAAAATGCTACCGAAGTTCTATCAACACATCACCTGCAGTACTCGCACTTCAAAAACTCTCAATCATTGTTACTCTCCCTTCCGAGATGGTTACAAGGCCATACCCGACCTCCCTTCGGCAAATCAAATCATGAATCCATTTTGATCCTCCCCTTTTATAGGCAGAAACTCAAACAGGAAGTACCCATGCTAAGGTCTATTCAACGCTGGTCTGACCAATCGGAATCCATGCTTCAAGACTGTTTTAATCACGAGGACTGGGACATGTTCTGGATTGCCTTTGAGAATAACATTGATGTATACACTGACACGGTGACTGAGTTCATCAGGAAGTGTATAGGGGATGTTGTTCCCACTGTGATGATTAAAACCTATCCAAACCAAAAACTGTGGATAGAAGGCAGCACTTGTGCAAAACTGAAAACGCGAACCACCACGTTTAACCACGCCAAGGTGACTGGGAATATGATTGAATACAAACAGTCCAGTTATGCCCTCCATAAACCAATCAAACAGGCAAAACGGCAGTACAGAGACAAGGTGGAGTCGCAATTCAGTGGCACAGACACGAGATATATGTGCCAGGGACTCCAGACAATCATGGATTATTAAGAGAAACACTGGCGTCCTGCTCCCGGACAAGCTAAACACCTTCACCCTCTTTGAGGATAACACAGTGAGCCGACACGGGCCGCTCCCGAGGACTGTGAGCTCTCGTTCTCCGTGGCCGACGTGAGTAAGACATTTAAGTGTGTTAACCCTCTCAAGGCTGCCCAGATGGCATCCCTAGCCGCGTTCTCAGAGCATGCACAGACCAGCTGGCGGGAGTGTTTACGGACATATTCAATCTCTCCCTACCCTGGTCTGCTATCCCCACCTGCTTCAAGATGTCCACCATTGTTCCTATACCCAAGAAAGCGAAGGAAACTAAACTAAATAACTATCGCCCTGTAGCACTCCCTTATGTCATCATGAAGTGCTTTGAAAGGCTAGTTAAGGATCATATCACCTCCACCTTACCGACACACTAGACCCACTGCATTTCGCATATCGCCTCAATAGATCAACAGATGATGCAGTCGCCATCACACTGCACACAACCCTATTCCATCTGGACAAGAGGAATTCCTATGTAAGAATGCTGTTCGTTGACTACAGCTCAGCCTTCAACACCATAGTACCCTCCAAGCTCATCATTAAGCTTGGCGCTCTGAGTCTGAACCCCGCCCTGTGCAACTGGGGCCTGGTCTTCCTGACGGGCCAACTCCAGGTGGTGAAGGTAGGCAACAACACCTCCACTATACTGATCCTCAACACAGGGACCCTCCAAGGGTGCGTGCTCAGCCCCCTCTTGTAATCCCTGTAAACCCATGACTGAGTGGAACTGCACACCTCCAACTTAATCATCAAGTTTGCAGATGACACATCAGTGGTAGGCCTGATTACCAACAACAACGAGACAGCCTACAGGGAGGAGGTGAGCGCCCTGGCAGGATGGTGCCAGAAAAATAACCTCTTCCTCAACATTAACAAAACAAAGGGGCTGATTGTGGACTTCAGGAGACAGCAGTGGAGAAGGTGAAAAGCTTCAAGTTCCTCTGCGTACACATCACTGACAATCTGAAATGGTTCACCTACATATATAGTGTGGCGAAGAAGGCGCAACAGCGCCTCTAAAGTCTAAGCAGGCTGAAGAAATTTGGATTGGCCCCTAAGACCCTCACAAACGTTTACAGATGCACCACTGAGAGCATCCTTTCGGGCTGTACTTTTAGATTTCTGTGTATTGTTGTGTATTGTTGGATCGAGGAACACAAGCATTTCGCTACACCCGCAATAACATGTGCTAGACATGTGTATGCGACCAAAATGTGTATTCACACACACACACACACACACACACACACACACACACACACACACACACACACACACACACACACACACACACACACACACACACACAGTTGCATGTTTTACATCACATCAGAAGCATGTTAAACAGACTGTGAGCCAGCTCTCTGCCTCAAGTACTTCTCTTTAGGAGATGAAGTTGTCACTACAGAGGGATACTGTACTGCAGAATCTGCATCCCAAATGGCACCCTATTCTCTACATAGTGCATTATTTTGGACAGAGCCCTATCAAAAGTAGTTCACTATTTAGGGAATAGGGTGCCATTTCGGGTGCAGGCAGACTGTAAGGTTGAAGACGTGTAGAACAGGTAAAGAGAGATGCTGTGGCCCTCTTTTCCCCACTGTGTTGCTGTATAGCCCCCTGTGGATTGAACATACATTAGCTGTGGCCTGAGAGAGAGAGAGAGAGAGAGAGAGAGAGAGAGAGAGAGAGAGAGAGAGAGAGAGAGAGAGAGAGAGAGAGAGAGAGAGAGAGAGAGAGAGAGAGAGAGAGAGAGAGAGAGAGAGAGAGAGAGAGAGAGAGAGAGAGAGAGAGAGAGAGAGAGAGAGAGAGAGAGAGAGAGAGGAGAGAGAGAGAGAGAGAGAGAGAGAGAGAGAGAGAGAGAGAGAGAGAGAGAGAGATCTGAGCTGAGCATGCCCTGCGGAGGCTGATATAGTACGATACGAGGCTGATGGGTTGTGTGCGATTAGCATGGCGTTCAAAGGCTGGAGCTGGTCTTTTGAAGTCAGCGCCGTCTCCTCCCTTTGAACCGTTGCCACTCTGTGTGTTTGTGTGCACACGCATGTGTGTGTGTGTGTACACGTGCATGCATGCGCGTGTGTGTCGCAGTGAGCGGGGAGGTGGGGAAACGGGGTCAGATCTGATGCTGAGAGACATGAGTAAACACTGAATACCCAGCTGAGGCCTGAACACTGCTCAGTTACACTCCCACTGTAACATTAGGCTGGAGGAGAGGTGGGGTATTGAACACCACCCAGTCTCAGACTGTAACATTAGGCTGGAGGAGAGGTGGAATATTGAACACCACCCAGTCTCAGACTGTAACATTAGGCTGGAGGAGAGGTGGAATATTGAACACCACCCAGTCTCAGACTGTAACATTATGATGGAGGAGAGGTGGAATATTGAACACCACCCAGTCTCAGACGGTAACATTAGGCTGGAGGAGAGGTGGAATATTGAACACCACCCAGTCTCAGACGGTAACATTAGGCTGGAGGAGAGGTGGAATATTGAACACCACCCAGTCTCAGACTGTAACATTAGGCTGGAGGAGAGGTGGAATATTGAACACCACCCAGTCTCAGACGGTAACATTAGGCTGGAGGAGAGGTGGAATATTGAACACCACCCAGTCTCAGACGGTAACATTAGGCTGGAGGAGAGGTGGAATATTGAACACCACCCAGTCTCAGACGGTAACATTAGGCTGGAGGAGAGGTGGAATATTGAACACCACCCAGTCTCAGACGGTAACATTAGGCTGGAGGAGAGGTGGACTATTGAACACCACCCAGTCTCAGACGGTAACATTAGGCTGGAGGAGAGGTGGAATATTGAACACCACCCAGTCTCAGACGGTAACATTAGGCTGGAGGAGAGGTGGAATATTGAACACCACCCAGTCTCAGACGGTAACATTAGGCTGGAGGAGAGTTGGGGTGTTGAACACCACCCAGTCTCAGACGGTAACATTAGGCTGGAGGAGAGGTGGACTATTGAACACCACCCAGTCTCAGACGGTAACATTAGGCTGGAGGAGAGGTGGAATATTGAACACCACCCAGTCTCAGACGGTAACATTAGGCTGGAGGAGAGGTGGAATATTGAACACCACCCAGTCTCAGACGGTAACATTAGGCTGGAGGAGAGTTGGGGTGTTGAACACCACCCAGTCTCAGACGGTAACATTAGGCTGGAGGAGAGACATTTTGATTATTGAATGCCACTCTGTCAGCCTTTTACTAGTATAACATGATAGAGGAGATGAAGACAACATTCAGTCTCATACTACCGGTATACCATTTTGGTTGAAGAGATTGAGGAGGCTCAACATTCACTATTGGAAAGGGAAAAGGAAAGGGGGATACCTAGTCAGTTATACAACTGAATGTATTCAACTGAAACGTGTCTTCCACATTTAACCCAAACCCTCTGAATCAGAGGTGAAGATGGCTGCCTTAATCGACATCCACAACATCGGCGCCCGGGGAACAGTGACCCACTAAAGACCCAATATATATCTTCCAATCTATTGGACCCACTGAAGACCCGATATATACCGTCCAATCTATTGAACCCACCAGATAATATATAGTATCCAATCTGAGTCCAGAGTCATGTTTAGTACAGCACACACTAGAGAAATGTTTTGCAACAGGAAAAGTTCATGTTGACCTTACTTTGACTTTGGTTTATGAAAATGTACTTGATACGATCGTGATGTGTTGTATCTTAAGATGAATGCACTAATTGTAAGTCACTCTTGATAGGAGCGTCTGCTAAATTACTAAAATGTAAAATGTAAAAGAAATGACTTGTGAGACTGGTTGAAGTTGATATTTAAAGTGCTATTGGAAAGTATTCAGACCCCTTCCCCTTTTCCACATTTTGTTACGTTACAGCCTTATTCTAAAATGGATTAAATAAATGTTCCTCATCAATCTACACGCAGTACCCCATAATGACAAAGCAAAAACTGTTTATTAGAAATGTTAGCAAATTCATAAAACGTTTTAATAAAAAATACCTTATTTACATAAATATTCAGACCCTTTGCTATGAGACTCGAAATTGAGCTCAGCTGTATCCTGTTTCCACTGATCCTTTTTTAGATGTTAAATTCAATTGATTGGACATGATTTGGAAAGGCACACACCTGTATTTATAAGGTCCCACACTTGACAGTGCATGTTAGAGCAAAAACCAAGTCATGAAGGAATTGTCCGTAGAGTTCTGAGACAGGATTGTGTCGAGGAACAGATCTGGGGAAGGGTACCAAAAAATGTCTACAGCATTGAAGATCCCCAAGAACACAGTGGCATCCATCATTCTTAAATGGAAGATATTTGGAACCACCAAGACTCTTCCTAGAGCTGGCCACCAGGCCAAACTGAGCAATTGGGGGAGAATGGCCTTGGTCAGGAAATTGACCAAGGACCCGATGGTCACTCTGACAGAGCTCCAGAGTTCCTCTGTGGAGATGGGAGAACCTTTCAGAAGGACAACCATCTCTGCAGCACTCCACCAATCAGGCCTTTATGGTAAAGTGGTCAGACGGAAGCCACTCCTCAGTAAAAGGCACATGACAGCACGCTTGGAGTTTTCCAAAATGCACCTAAAGACTCTCAAGACCATGAGAAACAAGATTCTCTTGTTGCCAATTTGGTCACTTGTAACTTGCTGTTTGGACAGTCAGTATTCCAAAAAGGGATTTGAAAAACAAAACTGATTTGAGCATTAAGGCCTGCAGTCTAAACAAAGCTTCTGAGTAGTAGCTCTAATCATGTAGAATTTGATGTTGCTCTATGTCCTTTAAGCTAAAGTGTGCTTGATTAAATATGGTAATTTAAACTAATGAATGCAATTAACTTAAAACATTTTTTCCATAGTATTGCCTGGTCTAATTAACAAAGTAATGTTCAGCTAATTAAATGTACATTCTCATTGGTTAGTCCTTAAGGTCGGGGTTTAGGAGCAAAGGTAGAAATGCTGTCCTGTTCTCTCAGCTCAGAGTTGAAAACCATTTTGCAACTGGTTCCATAGCAGTTTGTTTGTTGCGGCCTGATGTAAGCTGTCCTGTTTAACTCTTCTTACACACACGCACGCACGCACGCACGCACGCACGCACGCACGCACGCACGCACGCACGCACGCACGCACGCACGCACGCACGCACGCACGCACACACACACACACACACACACACACACACACACACACACACACACACACACACACACACACACACACACACACACACACACACACACACACTGCTATATTGTTAGTAGGACATTCATCACCACAGGCATTAATTATGCATCCTATCTGTGGCCTGCAGGAACAAAGATGTTTTGAAGAACGTAATGACCACTTTACCTCTCCTCTCCTCTCCTCTCCTCTCCTCTCCTCTCCTCTCCTCTCCTCTCCTCTCCTCTCCTCTCCTCTCCTCTCCTCTCCTCTCCTCTCCTCCCCCAGATGTCTGGTGTTAATATATATTAAGCCATAAAGATCCAGAGACAGTCACCTTGGCTTGGTCAGCACTTCTCTACCCTGGGAGACTGCAGCACTCATACAGTATCACACTGTGGAAGCTAGAGCACATAAAAGGGATAGGAATGGAGAATAGGGTCATGCACATAGGGATAGAGATAGACAATATGAGTGTTCAGTATGAAAGATACAGTGTAATATCATTGTAATCTCCGTGGACATGGATTAAATAATGGCATGGTGGGCCCAGCAGTTGTTCACTGTGAATAAAAGCCGAATAACGTTGTATTGAGATTATCTTGAATACATTAGAATGATATTGTTTATTTCTGGGACTGACTGTTTGGTAGACCGATAGTCTCACCTTGTCATACTGTGCTTCCCTAGTCTTGTGAAGAAGGCTGTGGTTATTACGTTTTTCTGTGGTAACCTAACAGGCTCTATACTGACAGATGAGAGGCTTTAATTGAGAGTGATGATATACGAATATCTTTCATTTACATGACCATTGACCAGGAAATATCCCAGAGAGACAGTTTATTCAAGAGTGATTTGACACTGTCAGAGTGTGGAAGATGAAATTTAGAGGTTATGGGTGTCAAACGGAGAGAGCGCTGTGTGTCTCCTCTTCTCTCTATTTACCCAGTTCAGAGTGGCCTTTGCAGTCACAGAGAGAGGAATGCACTCGCTCTCTCCGCTCCCGCTGTCCTTTCACGGAATGTTTACCTAACCTAACCCAACCTAGGCAGAGAGAAAGAGAGAGGGAGAGAGAAAGAGAGAAAAAGAGGTGGAGACAGTGATTGTGAAAGCCAGGATGGATGACAACGTGGAGATAATTTGCTAATGTAGCTAACTATCAGCATCATTGTTTTGGAGGTTATTTGCTAATGTAGCTAACTGTCAGCATCATTGTTTTGGAGGATATTTGCTAATGTAGCTAACTGTCAGCATCATTGTTTTGGAGGTTATTTGCTAATGTAGCTAACTGTCAGCATCATTGTTTTGGAGGATATTTGCTAATGTAGCTAACTGTCAGCATCATTGTTTTGGAGGTTATTTGCTAATGTAGCTAACTGTCAGCATCATTGTTTTGGAGGTTACCTGCTAATGTGGCTAACTATCAGCATCATTGTTTTGGAGGTTATTTGCTATTTGCTGATGTAGCTAACTGTCAGCGTCATTGTTTTGGAGGTTATTTGCTAATGTAGCTAACTGTCAGCATCATTGTTTTGGAGGTTACCTGCTAATGTAGCTAACTGTCAGCATCATTGTTTTGGAGGTTATTTGCTAATGTAGCTAACTGTTAGCATCATTGTTTTGGAGGTTATTTGCTAATGTAGCTAACTGTCAGCATCATTGTTTTGGAGGTAATTTGGAATCACACAAAAATTATGCTCAAGCTTGTGTGTGTCCATGCATGTGTGTGTATTAGTGTGTGTATTACATGGCATGTATCGATCTCCATCTGTAAAAAGAGTAGGTAAAAAGGTGCGAGCACAGCGTCAAGTCAATACGTACCACTGTGTAATGCAGTGTGTGTGTGAGCGAGCACAGCGTCAAGTCAATAGGTACCACTGTGTTATGCAGTGTGTGTGTGAGCGAGCACAGCGTCAAGTCAATACGTACCACTGGGTTATGCAGTGTGTGTGTGAGCGAGCATAGCGTCAAGTCAATACGTACCATTGGGTTATGCAGTGTGTGTGTGTGTGAGCAAGCATAGCGTCAAGTCAATACGTACCACTGGGTTATGGAGTGTGTGTGTGAGCGAGCATAGCGTCAAGTCAATACGTACCACTGGGTTATGCAGTGTGTGTGTGAGCGAGCACAGCGTCAAGTCAATACGTACCACTGGGTTATGCAGTGTGTGTGTGAGCAAGCATAGCGTCAAGTCAATACGTACCACTGTGTTATGCAGTGTGTGTGTGTGAGCGAGCACAGCGTCAAGTCAATACGTACCACTGGGTTATGCAGTGTGTGTGTGAGCAAGCATAGCGTCAAGTCAATACGTACCACTGTGTTATGCAGTGTGTGTGTGTGAGCGAGCACAGCGTCAAGTCAATACGTACCACTGTGTTATGCAGTGTGTGTGTGAGCGAGCATAGCGTCAAGTCAATACGTACCACTGTGTTATGCAGTGTGTGTGTGAGCGAGCACAGCGTCAAGTCAATACGTACCACTGTGTTATGCAGTGTGTGTGTGAGCGAGCATAGCGTCAAGTCAATACGTACCACTGGGTTATGCAGTGTGTGTGTGAGCACAGCGTCAAGTCAATACGTTCCACTGTGTAATGCAATGTGTGTGTGAGCGAGCATAGCGTCAAGTCAATACGTACCACTGTGTTATGCAGTGTGTGTGTGTGTGTGAGCATAGCGTCAAGTCAATACGTACCACTGGGTTATGCAGTGTGTGTGTGAGCGAGCATAGCGTCAAGTCAATACGTACCACTGTGTTATGCAGTGTGTGAGCAAGCACAGCGTCAAGTCAATACGTACCACTGTGTTATGCAGTGTGTGAGCAAGCACAGCGTCAAGTCAATACGTACCACTGTGTTATGCAGTGTGTGTGTGAGCGAGCATAGCGTCAAGTCAATACGTACCACTGTGTTATGCAGTGTGTGTGTGAGCGAGCACAGCGTCAAGTCAATACGTACCACTGGGTTATGCAGTGTGTGTGTGTGTGAGCAAGCACAGCATCAAGTCAATACGTACCACTGGGCTATGGAGTGTGTGTGTGAGCGAGCATAGCGTCAAGTCAATACGTACCACTGGGTTACGCAGTGTGTGTGTGAGCGAGCACAGCGTCAAGTCAATACGTACCACTGTGTTATGCAGTGTGTGTGTGAGCGAGCATAGCGTCAAGTCAATACGTACCACTGTGTTATGCAGTGTGTGTGTGAGCGAGCATAGCGTCAAGTCAATACGTACCATTGGGTTATGCAGTGTGTGTGTGAGCGAGCACAGCGTCAAGTCAATACGTACCACTGGGTTATGCAGTGTGTGTGTGAGCGAGCATAGCGTCAAGTCAATACGTACCACTGTGTTATGCAGTGTGTGTGTGAGCGAGCACAGCGTCAAGTCAATACGTACCACTGTGTTGTGCAGTGTGTGCGTGTGAGCGAGCACAGCATCAAGTCAATACATACCACTGGGTTACGCAGTGTGTGTGTGAGCGAGCACAGCGTCAAGTCAATACGTACCACTGTGTTATGCAGTGTGTGTGTGAGCGAGCACAGCGTCAAGTCAATACGTACCACTGTGTTATGCAGTGTGTGAGCGAGCACAGCGTCAAGTCAATACGTACCACTGGGTTATGCAGTGTGTGTGTGAGCGAGCATAGCGTCAAGTCAATACGTACCACTGGGTTATGCAGTGTGTGTGTGAGCGAGCACAGCGTCAAGTCAATACGTACCACTGTGTTGTGCAGTGTGTGAGCGAGCATAGCATCAAGTCAATACGTACCACTGGGTTACGCAGTGTGTGTGTGAGCGAGCATAGCGTCAAGTCAATACGTACCACTGTGTAATGCAGTTTGTGTGTGAGCGAGCATAGCGTCAAGTCAATACGTACCACTGGGTTATGCAGTGTGTGTGTGAGCGAGCACAGCGTCAAGTCAATATGTACCACTGTGTTATGCAGTGTGTGTGTGAGCGAGCACAGCGTCAAGTCAATACGTACCACTGGGTTATGCAGTGTGTGTGTGAGCGAGCACAGCGTCAAGTCAATACGTACCATTGGGTTATGCAGTGTGTGTGTGTGTGAGCAAGCACAGCATCAAGTCAATACGTACCACTGGGTTATGGAGTGTGTGCGTGTGAGCGAGCATAGCGTCAAGTCAATACGTACCACTGTGTTATGCAGTGTGTGTGTGAGCGAGCATAGCGTCAAGTCAATACGCACCACTGTGTTATGCAGTGTGTGTGTGAGCGAGCATAGTGTCAAGTCAATACGTACCACTGTGTTATGCAGTGTGTGTGTGAGCGAGCACAGCGTCAAGTCAATACGTACCACTGTGTTATGCAGTGTGTGAGCGAGCACAGCGTCAAGTCAATACGTACCACTGTGTTATGCAGTGTGTGTGTGAGCGAGCATAGCGTCAAGTCAATACGTACCACTGTGTTATGCAGTGTGTGTGTGAGCGAGCATAGCGTCAAGTCAATACGTACCACTGTGTTATGCAGTGTGTGTGTGAGCGAGCACAGCGTCAAGTCAATACGTACCACTGGGTTATGCAGTGTGTGAGCGAGCATAGCGTCAAGTCAATACGTACCACTGTGTTATGCAGTGTGTGTGTGTGAGCGAGCATAGCGTCAAGTCAATACGTACCACTGTGTTGTGCAGTGTGTGCGTGTGAGCGAGCACAGCGTCAAGTCAATACGTACCACTGTGTTATGCAGTGTGTGTGTGAGCGAGCATAGCGTCAAGTCAATACGTACCACTGGGTTATGCAGTGTGTGAGCGAGCACAGCGTCAAGTCAATACGTACCACTGTGTTATGCAGTGTGTGTGTGAGCGAGCACAGCATCAAGTCAATATGTACCACTGTGTTATGGAGTGTGTGTGTGAGCAAGCATAGCGTCAAGTCAATACGTACCACTGTGTAATGCAGTGTGTGTGTGAGCGAGCATAGCGTCAAGTCAATACGTACCACTGTGTAATGCAGTGTGTGTGTGAGCGAGCACAGCGTCAAGTCAATACGTACCACTGGGTTATGCAGTGTGTGTGTGAGCGAGCACAGCGTCAAGTCAATACGTACCATTGGGTTATGCAGTGTGTGTGTGTGTGAGCATAGCGTCAAGTCAATACGTACCACTGGGTTATGCAGTGTGTGTGTGAGCGAGCACAGCGTCAAGTCAATACGTACCACTGTGTTATGCAGTGTGTGTGTGAGCGAGCACAGCGTCAAGTCAATACGTACCACTGTGTTATGCAGTGTGTGAGCGAGCACAGCGTCAAGTCAATACGTACCACTGGGTTATGCAGTGTGTGTGTGAGCGAGCATAGCGTCAAGTCAATACGTACCACTGGGTTATGCAGTGTGTGTGTGAGCGAGCACAGCGTCAAGTCAATACGTACCACTGTGTTGTGCAGTGTGTGAGCGAGCATAGCATCAAGTCAATACGTACCACTGGGTTACGCAGTGTGTGTGTGAGCGAGCATAGCGTCAAGTCAATACGTACCACTGTGTAATGCAGTTTGTGTGTGAGCGAGCATAGCATCAAGTCAATACGTACCACTGGGTTATGCAGTGTGTGTGTGAGCGAGCACAGCGTCAAGTCAATACGTACCACTGGGTTATGCAGTGTGTGAGCGAGCATAGCGTCAAGTCAATACGTACCACTGGGTTATGCAGTGTGTGTGTGAGCGAGCACAGCGTCAAGTCAATACGTACCACTGTGTTATGCAGTGTGTGTGTGAGCGAGCACAGCGTCAAGTCAATACGTACCACTGGGTTATAAAGTGTGTGTGTGAGCGAGCACAGCGTCAAGTCAATACGTACCATTGGGTTATGCAGTGTGTGTGTGTGTGAGCAAGCACAGCATCAAGTCAATACGTACCACTGGGTTATGGAGTGTGTGCGTGTGAGCGAGCATAGCGTCAAGTCAATACGTACCACTGTGTTATGCAGTGTGTGTGTGAGCGAGCATAGCGTCAAGTCAATACGCACCACTGTGTTATGCAGTGTGTGTGTGAGCGAGCATAGCGTCAAGTCAATACGTACCACTGTGTTATGCAGTGTGTGTGTGAGCGAGCACAGCGTCAAGTCAATACGTACCACTGTGTTATGCAGTGTGTGAGCGAGCACAGCGTCAAGTCAATACGTACCACTGTGTTATGCAGTGTGTGTGTGAGCAAGCACAGCGTCAAGTCAATACGTACCACTGGGTTATGCAGTGTGTGTGTGAACGAGCATAGCGTCAAGTCAATACGTACCACTGTGTTATGCAGTGTGTGTGTGAGCGAGCATAGCGTCAAGTCAATACGTACCACTGTGTTATGCAGTGTGTGTGTGAGCGAGCACAGCGTCAAGTCAATACGTACCACTGGGTTATGCAGTGTGTGAGCGAGCATAGCGTCAAGTCAATACGTACCACTGTGTTATGCAGTGTGTGTGTGTGAGCGAGCATAGCGTCAAGTCAATACGTACCACTGTGTTGTGCAGTGTGTGCGTGTGAGCGAGCACAGCGTCAAGTCAATACGTACCACTGTGTTATGCAGTGTGTGTGTGAGCGAGCATAGCGTCAAGTCAATACGTACCACTGGGTTATGCAGTGTGTGAGCGAGCACAGCGTCAAGTCAATACGTACCACTGTGTTATGCAGTGTGTGTGTGAGCGAGCACAGCATCAAGTCAATATGTACCACTGTGTTATGGAGTGTGTGTGTGAGCGAGCATAGCGTCAAGTCAATACGTACCACTGTGTAATGCAGTGTGTGTGTGAGTGAGCATAGCGTCAAGTCAATACGTACCACTGTGTAATGCAGTGTGTGTGTGAGCGAGCACAGCGTCAAGTCAATACGTACCACTGGGTTATGCAGTGTGTGTGTGAGCGAGCACAGCGTCAAGTCAATACGTACCATTGGGTTATGCAGTGTGTGTGTGTGTGAGCATAGCGTCAAGTCAATACGTACCACTGGGTTATGCAGTGTGTGTGTGAGCGAGCACAGCGTCAAGTCAATACGTACCACTGTGTTATGCAGTGTGTGTGTGAGCGAGCATAGCGTCAAGTCAATACGTACCACTGTGTTATGCAGTGTGTGTGTGAGCGAGCATAGCGTCAAGTCAATACGTACCACTGTGTTATGCAGTGTGTGTGTGAGCGAGCATAGCGTCAAGTCAATACGTACCACTGTGTTATGCAGTGTGTGTGTGAACGAGCATAGCGTCAAGTCAATACGTACCCCTGTGTTATGCAGTGTGTGTGTGAGCGAGCACAGCGTCAAGTCAATATGTACCACTGGGTTATGCAGTGTGTGAGCGAGCATAGCGTCATGTCAATACGTACCACTGTGTTATGCAGTGTGTGTGTGTGAGCGAGCATAGCGTCAAGTCAATACGTACCACTGTGTTATGCAGTGTGTGTGTGTGAGCGAGCATAGCGTCAAGTCAATACGTACCACTGTGTTATGCAGTGTGTGTGTGTGTGAGCGAGCATAGCGTCAAGTCAATACGTACCACTGTGTTATGCAGTGTGTGTGTGAGCGAGCATAGCGTCATGTCAATATGTACCACTGGGTTATGCAGTGTGTGAGCGAGCATAGCGTCAAGTCAATACGTACCACTGTGTTATGCAGTGTGTGTGTGTGAGCGAGCATAGCGTCAAGTCAATACGTACCACTGTGTTATGCAGTGTGTGTGTGTGTGAGCGAGCATAGCGTCAAGTCAATACGTACCACTGTGTTATGCAGTGTGTGTGTGTGAGCGAGCATAGCGTCAAGTCAATACGTACCACTGTGTTATGCAGTGTGTGTGTGAGCGAGCATAGCGTCAAGTCATTACGTACCACTGTGTTATGCAGTGTGTGTGTGAGCGAGCACAGCGTCAAGTCAATACGTACCACTGTGTTATGCAGTGTGTGAGCGAGCACAGCGTCAAGTCAATACGTACCACTGGGTTATGCAGTGTGTGTGTGTGAGCGAGCATAGCGTCAAGTCAATACGTACCACTGTGTTATGCAGTGTGTGTGTGTGAGCGAGCATAGCGTCAAGTCAATACGTACCACTGTGTTATGCAGTGTGTGTGTGTGTGAGCGAGCATAGCGTCAAGTCAATACGTACCACTGTGTTATGCAGTGTGTGTGTGAGCGAGCATAGCGTCATGTCAATATGTACCACTGGGTTATGCAGTGTGTGAGCGAGCATAGCGTCAAGTCAATACGTACCACTGTGTTATGCAGTGTGTGTGTGTGAGCGAGCATAGCGTCAAGTCAATACGTACCACTGTGTTATGCAGTGTGTGTGTGTGAGCGAGCATAGCGTCAAGTCAATACGTACCACTGTGTTATGCAGTGTGTGTGTGTGAGCGAGCATAGCGTCAAGTCAATACGTACCACTGTGTTATGCAGTGTGTGTGTGAGCGAGCATAGCGTCAAGTCAATACGTACCACTGTGTTATGCAGTGTGTGTGTGAGCGAGCACAGCTTCAAGTCAATACGTACCACTGTGTTATGCAGTGTGTGAGCGAGCACAGCGTCAAGTCAATACGTACCACTGGGTTATGCAGTGTGTCAGCGAGCATAGCGTCAAGTCAATACGTACCACTGTGTTATGCAGTGTGTGTGTGTGAGCGAGCATAGCGTCAAGTCAATACGTACCACTGTGTTGTGCAGTGTGTGCGTGTGAGCGAGCACAGCGTCAAGTCAATACGTACCACTGTGTTATGCAGTGTGTGTGTGAGCGAGCATAGCGTCAAGTCAATACGTACCACTGGGTTATGCAGTGTGTGAGCGAGCACAGCGTCAAGTCAATACGTACCACTGTGTTATGCAGTGTGTGTGTGAGCGAGCACAGCATCAAGTCAATATGTACCACTGTGTTATGGAGTGTGTGTGTGAGCGAGCATAGCGTCAAGTCAATACGTACCACTGTGTAATGCAGTGTGTGTGTGAGCGAGAATAGCGTCAAGTCAATACGTACCACTGTGTAATGCAGTGTGTGTGTGAGCGAGGACAGCGTCAAGTCAATACGTACCACTGGGTTATGCAGTGTGTGTGTGAGCGAGCACAGCGTCAAGTCAATACGTACCATTGGGTTATGCAGTGTGTGTGTGTGAGCATAGCGTCAAGTCAATACGTACCACTGGGTTATGCAGTGTGTGTGTGAGCGAGCACAGCGTCAAGTCAATACGTACCACTGTGTTATGCAGTGTGTGTGTGAGCGAGCATAGCGTCAAGTCAATACGTACCACTGTGTTATGCAGTGTGTGTGTGAGCGAGCATAGCGTCAAGTCAATACGTACCACTGTGTTATGCAGTGTGTGTGTGAGCGAGCATAGCGTCAAGTCAATATGTACCACTGTGTTATGCAGTGTGTGTGTGAACGAGCATAGCGTCAAGTCAATACGTACCCCTGTGTTATGCAGTGTGTGTGTGAGCAAGCACAGTGTCAAGTCAATATGTACCACTGGGTTATGCAGTGTGTGAGCGAGCATAGCGTCAAGTCAATACGTACCACTGTGTTATGCAGTGTGTGTGTGTGAGCGAGCATAGCGTCAAGTCAATACGTACCACTGTGTTATGCAGTGTGTGTGTGTGTGAGCGAGCATAGCGTCAAGTCAATACGTACCACTGTGTTATGCAGTGTGTGTGTGAGCGAGCATAGCGTCAAGTCAATACGTACCACTGGGTTATGCAGTGTGTGTGTGAGCGAGCACAGCGTCAAGTCAATATGTACCACTGGGTTATGCAGTGTGTGAGCGAGCATAGCGTCAAGTCAATACGTACCACTGTGTTATGCAGTGTGTGTGTGTGAGCGAGCATAGCGTCAAGTCAATACGTACCACTGTGTTATGCAGTGTGTGTGTGTGAGCGAGCATAGCGTCAAGTCAATACGTACCACTGTGTTATGCAGTGTGTATGTGAGCGAGCATAGCGTCAAGTCAATACGTACCACTGTGTTATGCAGTGTGTGTGTGAGCGAGCACAGCGTCAAGTCAATACGTACCACTGTGTTATGCAGTGTGTGAGCGAGCACAGCATCAAGTCAATACGTACCACTGGGTTACGCAGTGTGTGTGTGAGCGAGCATAGCGTCAAGTCAATACGTACCACTGTGTTATGCAGTGTGTGTGTGAGAGAGCACAGCGTCAATTCAATACGTACCACTGTGTTATGCAGTGTGTGTGTGAGCGAGCATAGCGTCAAGTCAATACGTACCACTGTGTTATGCAGTGTGTGTGTGAGCACAGCGTCAAGTCAATACGTACCACTGTGTAATGCAATGTGTGTGTGAGCGAGCATAGCGTCAAGTCAATACGTACCACTGTGTTATGCAGTGTGTGTGTGAGCGAGCATAGCGTCAAGTCAATACGTACCACTGTGTTATGCAGTGTGTGAGCAAGCACAGCGTCAAGTCAATACGTACCACTGTGTTATGCAGTGTGTGTGTGAGCAAGCACAGCGTCAAGTCAATACGTACCACTGTGTTATGCAGTGTGTGTGTGAGCAAGCATAGCGTCAAGTCAATACGTACCACTGTGTTATGCAGTGTGTGTGTGAGCGAGCACAGCGTCAAGTCAATACGTACCACTGGGTTATGCAGTGTGTGTGTGTGTGAGCAAGCACAGCATCAAGTCAATACGTACCACTGGGTTATGGAGTGTGTGTGTGAGCGAGCATAGCGTCAAGTCAATACGTACCACTGGGTTACGCAGTGTGTGTGTGAGCGAGCACAGCGTCAAGTCAATACGTACCACTGTGTTATGCAGTGTGTGTGTGAGCGAGCATAGCGTCAAGTCAATACGTACCACTGTGTTATGCAGTGTGTGTGTGAGCGAGCATAGCGTCAAGTCAATACGTACCATTGGGTTATGCAGTGTGTGTGTGAGCGAGCACAGCGTCAAGTCAATACGTACCACTGGGTTATGCAGTGTGTGTGTGAGCGAGCATAGCGTCAAGTCAATACGTACCACTGTGTTATGCAGTGTGTGTGTGAGCGAGCATAGCGTCAAGTCAATACGTACCACTGTGTTGTGCAGTGTGTGCGTGTGAGCGAGCACAGCATCAAGTCAATACGTACCACTGGGTTACGCAGTGTGTGTGTGAGCGAGCACAGCGTCAAGTCAATACGTACCACTGTGTTATGCAGTGTGTGTGTGAGCGAGCACAGCGTCAAGTCAATACGTACCACTGTGTTATGCAGTGTGTGAGCGAGCACAGCGTCAAGTCAATACGTACCACTGGGTTATGCAGTGTGTGTGTGAGCGAGCATAGCGTCAAGTCAATACGTACCACTGGGTTATGCAGTGTGTGTGTGAGCGAGCACAGCGTCAAGTCAATACGTACCACTGTGTTATGCAGTGTGTGAGCGAGCATAGCATCAAGTCAATACGTACCACTGGGTTACGCAGTGTGTGTGTGAGCGAGCATAGCGTCAAGTCAATACGTACCACTGTGTAATGCAGTTTGTGTGTGAGCGAGCATAGCATCAAGTCAATACGTACCACTGGGTTATGCAGTGTGTGTGTGAGCGAGCACAGCGTCAAGTCAATACGTACCACTGGGTTATGCAGTGTGTGAGCGAGCATAGCGTCAAGTCAATACGTACCACTGGGTTATGCAGTGTGTGTGTGAGCGAGCACAGCGTCAAGTCAATACGTACCACTGTGTTATGCAGTGTGTGTGTGAGCGAGCACAGCGTCAAGTCAATACGTACCACTGGGTTATGCAGTGTGTGTGTGAGCGAGCACAGCGTCAAGTCAATACGTACCATTGGGTTATGCAGTGTGTGTGTGTGTGAGCAAGCACAGCATCAAGTCAATACGTACCACTGGGTTATGCAGTGTGCGTGTGAGCGAGCATAGCGTCAAGTCAATACGTACCACTGTGTTATGCAGTGTGTGTGTGAGCGAGCATAGCGTCAAGTCAATACGTACCACTGTGTTATGCAGTGTGTGTGTGAGCGAGCATAGCGTCAAGTCAATACGTACCACTGTGTTATGCAGTGTGTGTGTGAGCGAGCACAGCGTCAAGTAAATACGTACCACTGTGTTATGCAGTGTGTGAGCGAGCACAGCGTCAAGTCAATACGTACCACTGTGCTATGCAGTGTGTGTGTGAGCAAGCACAGTGTCAAGTCAATACGTACCACTGGGTTATGCAGTGTGTGTGTGAGCGAGCATAGCGTCAAGTCAATACGTACCACTGTGTTATGCAGTGTGTGTGTGAGCGAGCATAGCGTCAAGTCAATACGTACCACTGTGTTATGCAGTGTGTGTGTGAGCGAGCACAGCATCAAGTCAATACGTACCACTGGGTTATGCAGTGTGTGAGCGAGCATAGCGTCAAGTCAATACGTACCACTGTGTTATGCAGTGTGTGTGTGTGAGCGAACATAGCGTCAAGTCAATACGTACCACTGTGTTGTGCAGTGTGTGCGTGTGAGCGAGCACAGCGTCAAGTCAATACGTACCACTGTGTTATGCAGTGTGTGTGTGAGCGAGCACAGCATCAAGTCAATATGTACCACTGTGTTATGGAGTGTGTGTGTGAGCGAGCATAGCGTCAAGTCAATACGTACCACTGTGTAATGCAGTGTGTGTGTGAGCGAGCACAGCCTCAAGTCAATACGTACCTCTGGGTTATGCAGTGTGTGTGTGAGCGAGCACAGCGTCAAGTCAATACGTACCATTGGGTTATGCAGTGTGTGTGTGTGTGAGCATAGCGTCAAGTCAATACGTACCACTGGGTTATGCAGTGTGTGTGTGAGCGAGCACAGCGTCAAGTCAATACGTACCACTGTGTTATGCAGTGTGTGTGTGAGCGAGCATAGCGTCAAGTCAATACGTACCACTGTGTTATGCAGTGTGTGTGTGAGCGAGCATAGCGTCAAGTCAATACGTACCACTGTGTTATGCAGTGTGTGTGTGAGCGAGCATAGCGTCAAGTCAATACGTACCACTGTGTTATGCAGTGTGTGTGTGAACGAGCATAGCGTCAAGTCAATACGTACCCCTGTGTTATGCAGTGTGTGTGTGAGCGAGCACAGCGTCAAGTCAATATGTACCACTGGGTTATGCAGTGTGTGAGCGAGCATAGCGTCAAGTCAATACGTACCACTGTGTTATGCAGTGTGTGTGTGTGAGCGAGCATAGCGTCAAGTCAATACGTACCACTGTGTTATGCAGTGTGTGTGTGTGAGCGAGCATAGCGTCAAGTCAATACGTACCACTGTGTTATGCAGTGTGTGTGTGTGTGAGCGAGCATAGCGTCAAGTCAATACGTACCACTGTGTTATGCAGTGTGTGTGTGTGAGCGAGCATAGCGTCAAGTCAATACGTACCACTGTGTTATGCAGTGTGTGTGTGAGCGAGCATAGCATCAAGTCAATACGTACCACTGGGTTATGCAGTGTGTGTGTGAGCGAGCACAGCGTCAAGTCAATATGTACCACTGGGTAATGCAGTGTGTGAGCGAGCATAGCGTCAAGTCAATACGTACCACTGTGTTATGCAGTGTGTGTGTGTGAGCGAGCATAGCGTCAAGTCAATACGTACCACTGTGTTATGCAGTGTGTGTGTGAGCCAGCACAGCGTCAAGTCAATACGTACCACTGTGTTATGCAGTGTGTGAGCGAGCACAGCATCAAGTCAATACGTACCACTGGGTTACGCAGTGTGTGTGTGAGCGAGCATAGCGTCAAGTCAATACGTACCACTGGGTTATGCAGTGTGTGTGTGAGCGAGCACAGCGTCAAGTCAATACGTACCACTGTGTTATGCAGTGTGTGAGCGAGCACAGCATCAAGTCAATACGTACCACTGGGTTACGCAGTGTGTGTGTGAGCGAGCATAGCGTCAAGTCAATACGTACCACTGTGTAATGCAGTGTGTGTGTGAGCAACCACAGCGTCAAGTCAATACGTACCACTGTGTTATGCAGTGTGTGTGTGAGCGAGCACAGCGTCAAGTCAATACGTACCACTGTGTTATGCAGTGTGTGTGTGAGCGAGCACAGCGTCAAGTCAATACGTACCACTGTGTTATGCAGTGTGTGTGTGAGCGAGCACAGCATCAAGTCAATACGTACCACTGGGTTATGCAGTGTGTGTGTGAGCAACCACAGCGTCAAGTCAATACGTACCACTGTGTTATGCAGTGTGTGTGTGAGCGAGCACAGCGTCAAGTCAATACGTACCACTGTGTTATGCAGTGTGTGTGTGAGCGAGCATAGCGTCAAGTCAATACATACCACTGTGTTATGGAGTGTGCGTGTGAGCGAGCATACATGTGTGTATGTGTGTGTGTTTGCGTGCATGTGTGTGTGTCTCTCCCATTGTTTGTTGCGCAGTGGCACTAGCAGCAGAGATGAGATGGCCCTATGAGACTATAATTGGAAGAGACTGGTCCTGTCACAGAGCCTGCTGGTGATAGAATGCCAGATATTCCCCTCTGACAGTGTGATATTGGTTTTGCCTGAGCTTGATGAATCTATCGGTCATATAAGTCGGACAAAAGCTTCCTCCCAATTGGCACCCTATTCCCTATGGGCCCTGGTCAAAGGTAGTCGAACAATATAGGGAATAGGGTGCCATTTGGGAGGCAGCCAAACCTTACAACCCTTTCTATAATGTAAATGCCTGGTGAGAGATTTTTTCCCTGGTATAAAGAGAGACAGACAGAGACATTTTCACGGAAAGGGACCATTTTCTGAAAAAGGTTTAATGGAAATAAACAGGTATACAAACAATCCATTCCCAATCCTATCCTACCTATTATTACGAAATGTTGTGTTAGTACTATTTCAGTTTAAAGCTGTAATCCGCATGAGGTGAAACAGCTCCCCTGGTTGCCCCACGTGCATGTATTATTGTTTTTGTTTTGTTTATGAAATGGAGCAAAGCAGCATCACGAAGAAACTGGAGTACATACTCTGCTGCATTGTAACGGAAAACTGTAGTACATACTCTGCTGCATTGTAACGAGAAACTGTAGTACGTACTCTGCTGCATTGTAACGGGAAACTGTAGTACATACTCTGCTGCATTGTAACGGAAAACTGTAGTACATACTCTGCTGCATTGTAACGGAAAACTGTCGTACATACTCTGCTGCATTGTAACGGAAAACTGTAGTACATACTCTGCTGCATTGTAACGGAAAACTGTAGTACATACTCTGCTGCATTGTAACGTAAAACTGTAGTACATACTCTGCTGCATTGTAACGGAAAACTGTAGTACATACTCTGCTGCATTGTAACGGAAAACTGTAGTACATACTCTGCTGCATTGTAACGGAAAACTGTAGAACATACTCTGCTGCATTGTAACGGAAAACTGTAGAACATACTCTGCTGCATTGTAACGGGAAACTGTAGTACATACTCTGCTGCATTCTAACGGAAAACTGTAGTACATACTCTGCTGCATTGTAACGGAAAACTGTAGTACATACTCTGCTGCATTGTAACGGAAAACTGTAGAACATACTCAAATCAAATCAAATCAAATTGTATTAGTCACATACACATGGTTAGCAGATGTTAATGCGAGTGTAGCGAAATGCTTGTGCTTCTAGTTCCGACAATGCAGTAATAACAACAAGTAATCTAACCTAACAATTCCACAACTACTACCTTATACACGCAAGTGTAAAGGGATAAAGAATATGTACATAAAGATATATGAATGAGTGATGGTACAGAACGGCATAGGCAAGATGCAGTAGATGGTATAGAGTACGGTATATACATATGAGATGAGTACTGTAGGGTATGTAAACATAAAGTGGCATAGTTTAAAGTGGCTAGTGGTACATGTATTACATAAAGATGGCAAGATGCAGTAGATGATATAGAGTACAGTATATACATATACATATGAGATGGGTAATGTAGGGTATGTAAACATTATATTAGGTGGCATTGTTTAAAGTGGCTAGTGGTACATTTTTACATAATTTCCATCAATTCCCATTTTTAAAGTGGCTGGAGTTGAGTCAGTATGTTGGCAGCGGCCGCTAAATGTTAGTGGTGGCTGTTTAACAGTCTGATGGCCTTGAGATAGAAGCTGTTTTTCAGTCTCTCGGTCCCTGCTTTGATGCACCTGTACTGACCTCGCCTTCTGGATGATAGCGGGGTGAACAGGCAGTGGCTTGGGTGGTTGTTGTCCTTGATGATCTTTATGGCCTTCCTGTGACATCGGGTGGTGTAGGTGTCCTGGAGGGCAGGTAGTTTGCCCCCGGTGATGCGTTCTGCAGACCTCACTACCCTCTGGAGAGCCTTACGGTTGTGGGCGGAGCAGTTGCCGTACCAGGCGGTGATACAGCCCGACAGGATGCTCTCGATTGTGCATCTGTAGAAGTTTGTGAGTGCTTTTGGTGACAAGCCAAATTTCTTCAGCCTCCTGAGGTTTTGTAACGGAAAACTGTAGTACATACTCTGCTGCATTGTAACGGAAAACTGTAGTACATACTCTGCTGCATTGTAATGGAAAACTGTAGTACATACTCTGCTGCATTGTAACGGAAAACTGTCATTAATAAGGTCATTTGGGATAAAATTCTGTGTTTTACTGCATTGTGGGGAAATATTTTGGGCAGGGAAATAATAGTTGTATTTGGAATTGTACTTAGATAAGATTTAATATTGCAAATAGATTGTGGCTTCTATCAGTGTAATTGTCTACATCATTTCCAATCCCCCAAATATTTTTGGGGTAAATATACACTACCGTTCAAACGTTTGGGGTCACTTAGAAATGTTCTTATTTTTGAAAGAAAGGCACATTTTTCGTCCATTAAAATAACATACAATTGACCAGAAGTACAGTGTAGACATTGTTAATGTTGTAAATGACTATTGTAGCTGGAAACGGCAGATTCTTTATGGAATATCTACATAGGCGTACAGAGGCCCATTATCAGCAACCATCACTCCTGTTTTCCAATGGCACGTTGTGTTAGCTAATCCAAGTTTATCATTTTAAAAGGTTAATTGATCATTAGAAAACAATTTTGAAATTATGTTAGCACAGCTGAAAAGTGTTGTTCTGATTAAAGAAGCAATAAAACTGGCCTTCTTTAGACTAGTTGAATATCTGTAGCATCAGCATTTGTGAGTTAGATTACAGGGTCAAAATGGCCAGAAACAAAGACTTTCTTCAGAAACTCGTCAGTCTATTCTTGTTCTGAGAAATGAAGGCTATTCCATGTGAGAAATTGCCAAGAAACTGAAGATCTCGTACAACGCTGTGTACTACTCCCTTCACAGAACAGGGCAAACTGGTTCTAACCAGAATAGAAAGAGTGGGAGGCCCTGGTGCAAAACTGAGCAAGAGGACAAGTACATTAGAGTGTCTAGTTTGAGAAACAGATGCCTCACAAGTCCTCAACTGGCAGCTTCATTAAACAGTACCCACAAAACACCAGTCTCAATGTCAACAGTGAAGAGGCGACTCCGGGATGCTGGCCTTCTAGGCAGCATCCTGTTTCCAGCTACAATAGTCATTTACAACATTAGCATTGTCTACACTGTATTTCTGATCAATTTCCTGTTATTTTAATGGACCAAAAATGTGCTTTTCTTTCAAAAACAAGGACATTTCTAAGTGACCCCAAACTTTTGAACGGTAGTGTATATTATTTTAAATATACAGTACCAGTCAAAAGTGTAAACACATTACATAGCAGCCAACCTGCTTGCATCAATCCCATGTAATTACAATACCAGTTTGTGAAAAGTGAAACACAAACCCCATCTCCACTCAATGAAATTCATTAATTCATTGATTACGAATGCAGTAGCATTTACCTTTTTTTACAGTATAATACAATAAATTATACGCTATTGTACTATGTGTGTATTGCAATAAGGAAATACAGTAACTTACTTCTAGCTGCCTGCATGTTTCTGTCATATTCACAGCAACCCCTTTACAGTGTGTTCTATCGCTCTTGCAATGATGTGTGAAGATGTCCGAGTGGGAAAAAGACAGTGCTTGTTGTTTGAAGTTACGTCTTTATTGTACTAATATCGCAAATGGACAATTTCACTGCTACGGATTCCTGCTTTGAAAACCAGGTAAGCTTTAGCTGGCTGTATGACTTTGCAGACCCCCTTGAGAAAGTCAAGCAGTGTAACTTCCTGATGTTTGGCTGTATGGGGGTTTCAAGGTGAACGATAGGAGGAACAAAGGAAGTAGCGTAAGGGAGGGAGAGGAACAGGGGTTCAATGGAGGAATGTAACCTATCTCCAGGAAGATGCTAACCCTCTCCAGACCACCTGCCTCCCCGACACACACACACACACACACACACACACACACACACACACACACACACACACACACACACACACACACACACACACACACACACACACACACACACACACACTTTCCAGACCACCTGCCTCCCAGGGGTCAAGATATTGATGCTGCCCTCCGCTGACCACCTGATAGTGTGTGTGTGTGTGTGTGTGTGTGTGTGTGTGTGTGTGTGTGTGTGTGTGTGTGTGTGTGTGTGTGTGTGTGTGTGTGTGTGTGTGTGTGTGTGTGTGTGTGTGTGTGTGCGCGCGTGTGACTGGTGTTTTTCTGTCTCATCAGTAGTGATGAAAGGGCAGACCGGGGATCAACCCTGCTAAACCACAGACACATGATAAACATCATCCAAAGGAAACTACTTCTCTTCATTATTTAACACCACCAGTATAATGGGCTGTAAGAGAGAGAGAAAGAGAGAAAGAGCGAGACAAACAGACATAGTGCGAGAGAAAGAGAAAATAAAATAAAGAAAGAGAGAAAGACCCTTCCCTGATGAAGGAACACTGGCTTTTATCAAGCTGGAGAAGGAGTTGGTAATGAAGAGTGTCACGCCCTGGCCTTAGTATTATTTGTTTTATTTATTATTTTAGTTAGGTCAGGGTGTGACATGGGGTATGTGTGTATTTTGGGGTATTATATGGTAGAGGGGGTGTTTGTTGTAGTTTATGGTTTTGTGTTGAGTGTATGTGTCTAGCTGTGTCTATGTTGGGTGTAGTGCTAGGAAAGTCTATGGTGGCCGGAATGGGTTCTCAATTAGAGACAGCTGATTTCGGTTGTCTCTAATTGGGAGCCATATTTAAGGCTGCCATAGGCTTTAGCTGTTTGTGGGTCATTGTTTGTGTATATGTATATGTCGACGTAAGTGAGTTTGTGTGTGCACTTACGTTTGAATTTTTTTCACGATCGTTTGTTGTTTTCGTTAGTGTTGTATAAGTGTGTCGTGTTCATCTTCGTCGTTGTTATTAAAAGAAGATGTATTCAAATCATGTTGCGCCTTGGTCCTCTCGTTCATGTCAACGCGATCGTGACAGAATGACCCACCAATACCGGATCAATCAACATGACCAGCGGCAACAGGATCAAGGCATTAAGGATTCATGGACATGGGAGGAGATTTTAGATGGTAACGGACCTTGGGCGCAACCGGGAGAATATCGCCTCCCTCGTGAAGAGCTGGAGGCAGCGAAAGCCGAGAGGAGGCGATATGAGGAGGCAGCACGGAGACAAGGCTGGAGACCCGCGAGTACTACCCAAAAATTTATTGGGGGGGAGGGTAAGAGGTAGTGGGCCGAGGGCAGGTAGGAGACCTGCGCCCACTTCCCAGGCTAACCGTGGAGAGCGGGAGTACGGGCGGACACCGTGTTACGCAGTAGAGCGCACGGTGTCTCCTGTACGTGTTCATAGCCCAGTGCGGGTTATTCCACCTTCCCGCACTGGTAGGGCTAGATTGGGCATTGAGCCAGGTGCCATGATACCGGCTCAACGCGTCTGGTCTCCAGTGCGTCTCCTCGGGCCGGTATACATGGCACCAGCCTTACGCATGGTGTCCCCGGTTCGCCTACATAGCCCGGTGCGGGTTATTCCACCTTCCCGCACTGGTCGGGCGACGGGGAGCATTCAACCAGGTAAGGTTGGGCAGGCTCGGTGTTCAAGGGAACCAGTACGCCTGCACGGTCCGGTATTTCCGGCGCCACCTTCCCGCCCCAGTTCAGTTCCACCAGTGCCTACACCACGTAACAGGCTTCCAGTGTGTCTCCAGAGCCCTGTTCCTCCTCCACGCACTCGTCCTATGGTGCGTGTCTCCAGCCCGGTACCACCAATTCCGGCACCACGCACTAAGCCTCCTGTGTGTCTCCAGAGTCCTGTGCATCCTGTTGCTGCTCCCCGCACTAGCCCTGAGATGCGTGTCCCCAGTCCGGTACCACCAGTTCCGGCCCCATGCACTAGGCCTAATGTGCGTCCCCAGGGTCCAGTATGCCCTGTTCCTTCTCCCAGCACTAGCCTGAAAGTGCGTGCCTTTAGCCCGGTGCCTCCAGTTCCGGCACCACGCACCAGGCCTACAGTGCGCCTCATCCGGCCAGAGCCATCCGTCTCCCCAGCGCCGTCTGAGCCATCCGTCTCCCCAGCGCCGTCTGAGCCATCCGTCTCCCCAGCGCCGTCTGAGCCATCCATCTCTCCAGCGCCGTCTGAGCCATCCGTCTCCCCAGCGCCATCTGAGCCATCCGTCTGCCCAGTGCCGTCTGAGCCATCCGTCTGTCCAGAGCCATTAGAGCCGCCCGTCTGTCCCGAGCCGTCAGAGCCATTAGTCAGTCAGGAGCCGCCAGAGCCGCCAACCAGACAGGATCTGCCAGAGCCGCCAACCAGACAGGATCTGCCGTCAGCCAGCCATGAGCGTCCAAATCTGTCAGCCAGCCATGAGCGTCCAGATCCGTCTGCCAGCCATGAGCGTCCGGATCCGTCAGCTAGCCATGAGCAGCCAGATCTGTCAGCCAGCCATGAGCCGTCCAACCAGGATCCGCCGGAGCCATCATCCAGCCAGGATCTGCCCATTATCCTGGTGTTGCCCCTTATCCTGGTGCTGCCCCTTATCCTGGTGCTGCCCCTTATCCTGGTGCTGCCCCTTATCCTGGTGCTGCCCCTTATCCCGGTGCTGCCCCTTATCCCGGTGCTGCCCCTTATCCCGGTGCTGCCCCTTATGACTATGGTGGGGACCACGACCAGTGCCGGAGCCGCCGCCGTGGAAGGAAGCCCACCCAGACCCTCCCCTAGACTATGTGCTGGTGCGTCCGGAGTTCGCACCTTAAGGGGGGGGTTATGTCACGCCCTGGCCTTAGTATTATTTGTTTTATTTATTATTTTAGTTAGGTCAGGGTGTGACATGGGGTATGTGTGTATTTTGGGGTATTATATGGTAGAGGGGGTGTTTGTTGTAGTTTATGGTTTTGTGTTGAGTGTATGTGTCTAGCTGTGTCTATGTTGGGTGTAGTGCTAGGAAAGTCTATGGTGGCCGGAATGGGTTCTCAATTAGAGACAGCTGATTTCGGTTGTCTCTAATTGGGAGCCATATTTAAGGCTGCCATAGGCTTTAGCTGTTTGTGGGTCATTGTTTGTGTATATGTATATGTCGACGTAAGTGAGTTTGTGTGTGCACTTACGTTTGAATTTTTTTCACGATCGTTTGTTGTTTTCGTTAGTGTTGTATAAGTGTGTCGTGTTCATCTTCGTCGTTGTTATTAAAAGAAGATGTATTCAAATCATGTTGCGCCTTGGTCCTCTCATTCATGTCAACGCGATCGTGACAAAGAGACAGCTGTATCCCCTGACGAGAGGGAAGGGTCTTCCCTCCTCCAAGAGGCGTTCTTAACATTCTCCAAAGAGTGTGTAACATTTACAATTGAACTACAATCTTGGAAAAGGGGTTCTTGAAAGGTTCTTTGAGGTGAGCAATGGTTCTACGTAGCATTATTTGTGGTCAAGAAACCCGTTCATGGAAGAGGTTCTTCACTAGGTTCTTTGCTGTCTGGGTGAAAAGAACCTTCTTCCTATAGGGTTGTGACTTTATTCTAACTGTTTTGCCTATTTGTATGTGTGTTGTATTTGTATTTATTATGGATCCCCATTAGTTCCTTCCAAGGCAGCAGCTACTCTTCCTGGGGTCTGGCAAAATTAAGTTAGTTATATAATTTTAAAAACATTACAATACACTCGGAACAGATTTCACAACACACTAAGTGTGTGCCCTCAGGCCCCTACTCCACTACCACATATCGACAACACAAAATCTATGTGCACGTGTGTATAGTGCGTATGTTATCATGTGTGTGTATGCATGTCTGCGCCTATGTTTGTGTTGCTTCATAGTCCCCGCTGTTCCATAAGGTGTATTTTTATACATTTTTTAATCTGATTCTACTGCTTGTGTCAGTTACCTGATAGTCATGGCTCTATGTTGTACTGTGCGCCTACCATAGTATGTTCTGTTCTGGCATGTTAGCACCCACAGAGGTTCTGGAAGTGTTGCTGTACTGTGTGTAGCATACCTAATTTACCGTTAATTACAACTCACATATTTCCTTATAAATATAGATAAATATAGCATATTGACTACAAGAGGACATGCATGACAACACCAAACATCAGACACACAGACACCAACCCCTCTTTCTCTTCCACCCATATTTGTGGATACAACCTTGGGTAGGAAAGCACACTAATGAATCCAATGATCAAGTCATTTATGTCACATTGACTTTCAAAGAACACCAATTCCTGCAGCCAGGCTTCAAGGTTGATTTGATCCACATTTCAGATGGTGAGAGATACCCATTCTTACTGATCACACACCAGCGTTGCTACAACAACACAGAGACAGTCAGCTCTGCTACAGTGGTGGTTCCATCACTGCTTTCCCTATGCACCTCCTATCACTACCCCAATATTGTGAAGCATAAATACATCTGGTATATATGCCGCCAAGTGCTTAGTTTTATTAGGGCAAAGTTTCAGATCTCCTCCTCCTTCTCTTTCATAACCCAAAACTCCTAAAAAAATCCAGAACCGTCTGTATAGAACATGCTGCCAGTAAACTGGTTCCCTTCTCTTTCTTTTCTTTTATCTTTCTCTCTATCTGTCTCTGTCTGTTTGTCTCGCTCTTTCTCTCTTTCTATCCTCACTTCATCAGTCAGTCTCTCTCTCTCTCTATGTATCTCCCTCTCTGTCCCTCTCTGTCCTCTGTCTCTCTCAGCAGCTCATATTCAGTCAACATGGTGTCTGTGGGCTCAGCTATTTGACAGGCTGGATTTCTTCAGCTCAAGCCTCCCGACAAGCTGATGAAAGGAGCGGGGGACAAATAGATTGAAGGAGAGGTGGATGAATTGATTGAAGGAGAGGTGGATGAATAGGTTGAAGGAGAGGTGGATGAATAGGTTGAAGGAGCGGGGGACAAATAGATTGAAGGAGAGGTGGATGAATAGATTGAAGGAGAGGTGGATGAATAGATTGAAGGAGAGGTGGATGAATAGATTGAAGGAGAGGTGGATGAATAGGTTGAAGGAGAGGTGGATGAATAGGTTGAAGGAGCGGGGGACAAATAGATTGAAGGAGAGGTGGATGAATAGATTGAAGGAGAGGTGGATGAATAGATTGAAGGAGAGGTGGATGAATAGATTGAAGGAGAGGTGGATGAATAGATTGAAGGAGCTGGGGACAAATAGATTGAAGGATAGGTGGATGAATAGATTGAAGGAGAGGTGGATGAATAGATTGAAGGAGAGGTGGATGAATAGATTGAAGGAGCGGTGGATGGATAGATTGAAGGAGAGGTGGGTGAATAGATTGAAGGAGAGGTGGATGAATAGATTGAAGGAGAGGTGGATGAATAGATTGAAGGAGAGGTGGATGAATAGATTGAAGGAGAGGTGGATGAATAGATTGAAGGAGAGGTGGATGAATAGATTGAAGGAGAGGTGGATGAATAGATTGAAGGAGCGGTGGATGGATAGATTGAAGGAGAGGTGGATGAATAGATTGAAGGAGAGGTGGATGAATAGATTGAAGGAGAGGTGGATGAATAGATTGAAGGAGAGGTGGATGAATAGATTGAAGGAGAGGTGGATGAATAGATTGAAGGAGAGGTGGATGAATAGATTGAAGGAGAGGTGGATGAATAGATTGAAGGAGTGGTGGATGAATAGATTGAAAGAGTGGTGGATGAATAGATGGAAAGGGGGATGAATGAAAGTCTACGTGTGTTAAGAGACATCAAATGATACCAGGGATGCACATTTCTGTCAGATTGGACATAAACATTTGTGACACCCTTGATAAAGATGAGCAAAATTGACTGTATAAAATAAATCATTCAAACACTGAGCTATATTGTATGCAAAAAAAATATGTGAAATTATATTATTTTATGCAAATACAATTGCTCAGAGAAAGAGATTTTGTTTTAAAAATTATTGACACCCGTTTTCAATACCTTTCAATAACTCACATTGCAAGGATAACAGCACTGAGCCTTTTTCTAAAATGTTTTATGAGTTGGACAACACATTGGGGTGGATCTTAGACCATTCCTCCATTTCAGATTCTTGCCAGGTCCTTGATATCCTTCGTCTGCTCTTAAGCACTGCCTTCTTCAATTCAAGCCACATTTCAATGGGTTTCAAGTCTGGAGATGGCCATTGCAAAATGTTGATTTTGTGGCCAATTAACAATTTCTTTGTGGATTTTGATGTGTGCTTTGGGTTATTGTCTTGCTGAAAGATCCAATTGCGGCCAAGTTTTCAGACCCCTGGCAGAGGAACCAGGTTTCTGCCTAAAATGTCCTGGCATTGGCTAAAGTTCATGATGCTGTTGACAAGGGCCCCCAGGACCAGTGGAAGCAAAACAGCCCCGTAACATCAAAGATCCACCACCATATTGTACAGTAGGTATGGAGTTCTTTTCTGCTTCCACTGGTGTGTGTTGAGCTCTATTTTAATGTCATCTGACCATAGCACCGGTTCCAATCCAAGTGCCAATGCCGTTTAGCAAACTCCAGGCGTTTACATTTGTTGGATGACATGAAAATAGAGCTCTTTGGCCATCACACCAGTGGTGGGTTTAGCATCGAAATGAGAATGCACGAGGAGAAAATAACCCCATGTTGTGTACTCTCCTCTTCTCTCTTCTCTCTGTGTTCTAACACCGTCTGTCTATCTTCCTATATTTTCTAGTTGTGCCTTACACAGCTGCATCTCAGACCATGAGCTGGGCTGTGAGACTGCTGACAACACGCTATGTCACACACACACATACACCATACACTCACCACAAATACGCACAGCGCGAACACACACGCACGCACGTGCACACCCATGCACACACATACCCTGACAAACACGCACACACACCCTGACAAAACACTATATCTCACCCTCTCACCATCGTTACGCGCTGAGCTGCAGCAAGGACAGTGCACCATCACTTCCTGGTAGTCTGAGCCGTGCGGTGTTGTGTTCTTCCTGTATTAGCTTGAATTAGGTAGCCAATCAAAATCCAACGACCCCGTCTGTAGAGGAGACCAGGGGCCTGTGTCTTATAATCTGTCAGAAGAGGCCTTGACAGAGAAGCCTCTGAGTGTCAGACTTTTACGAGAAGAGCATAAACTTGGTTGGTATACCTAGAACAAACACACATACACATACACACATACGTATCTGACAGATCTTTAGATCAACACTCAAACACAAAGGTTGTGTCCCAAATGGTACCCTATTCCCAATACACTACATTTTGGTATTTGATATTTTATTAGGATCCCCATTAGCTGTTGCAAAAGTAGCAGCTACTCTTCCTGGGGTCCACACAAAACATAATACAGAATGACACAATACAGAACATCAATAGACAAGAACAGCTCAAGGACAGAACTACATACATTTTTTAACAAGGCACACGTAGGCTACATGTCTATGCATACACACAAACTATCTAGGTCAAATAGGGGAGAGGCGTTGTGCCGCGAGGTGTTGCTTTATTTGTTATTTGAAACCAGGTTTGCTGTTTATTTGAGCAATATGAGATGGAAGGAAGTTACATGTAATAAGGGCTCTATATAATACTGTAAGCTTTCTTGAATTTTTCTGGATTTGGGGACTGTGAAAAGACCCCTGGTGGCATGTCTGGTGGGATAAGTGTGTGTCAGAGCTGTGTGTAAGTTGACTATGCAAACTATTTGGGATTTTCAACACATGAATGTTTCTTATAAAAATAAGAAGTGATGCAGTCAGTCTCTGCTCAACTCTAAGCCAAGAGAGACTTGCATGCATAGTATTTATATCAGCCCTCTGATTACAATTTTTAGCAAAACGTGCCGCTCTGTTCTGGGCCAGCTGCAGCTTAACTAGGTCTTTCCTTGCAGCACTGGACCACACAACTGGACAATAATCAAGATTAGACAAAACTAGAGCCTGCAGAACTTGCTTTTGGGAGTGTGGTGTTAAAAAAGCAGAGCATGTCTTTGTTATGGGTAGACTTGGGCCCTGTATTACGGCTAAATGGGCCCTCTATCAGTACAGTGTGTTTATTACACAGCAAATTTGTGGGTGTTAAAATCTCAGTGTTGAGGTCAAAAGGTTTTGTGAGTGTTATATCTGGGGGTTGATTCTAGTGGGTTTAACACCAGTGTTATATCTGAGTGTTGATTCTAGTGGGGTTAACACCAGTGGGGTTAACACCAGAGGGATTGATATTGACACCACATAAGGTGAATATATGAAGTGTTATTTGAATCACAGTGGAATCATCACTGTTACTCAACTGCATTGAGTTCATTTCTGCTAACTCTCTCAGAGTGAAAAAGACATGGGAGGGGCCTCTATCATATATCCCCAGCATGCTTTGTTGCAGGTTGGCTTTTAGAATAGTTTCTTTTAATATCAATGTTTCTGCATGCACATTGATTGATTAATTGATCTTATACTACATTTTTCTAAAATAATCCAATCTGTAAGTAGTTGTTGAACTCGTTTCACAGGTTATTGAGATGATTGTTCCAGTTTACGTGGTTTTATGCAGTCTCATTAAGAAATATTTCCTACCTTGGCAGTCATTCTAACTGCAGATTGCACTTTTTCCTTTTGTACCTGTACCATCTTGTCCCTTAAGGGACCTATAACTAGGAGTACAAAGGATGCACCTTACAGGGTACCACTACAGTGACAATCCCTTTATTTCTGAGAGTGTATTCCCTACATAGTGCACTACACAGGGCCATGGGATCTGGCTAGAAGTAGTGCACTATATAGGGAATAGTGTGACATTTGGGATGGAATCTAAATCTCCCACTATGGATTAGGACTAGCTAATCAAATCAAATCGCATCTTATTTGTCACATGCGCCGAATACAGCTGTAGACCTTACAGTGAAATGCTTACTTACAAGCCCTTAACCAACAATGCAGTTTTAAGAAAATACCCCCCAAAATGTAAGAATAACAAATAATTAAAGAGCAGCACTAAATTACAATAGTGGGGCTATATACAGAAGGTACTGGTACAGAGTCAATATGCTGGGGCACCGTTGTCAAGGTAATTGAGGTAATATGTACATGTAGGTAGAGTTATTAAAGTGACTATGCATAGATATCCTGGCCCGAGTAGAGGATGCCTGGTTGCTCTTTAAAAGTGCTTTCCTCACCATTCAAAAAATGCAGAACAGATATAGCCCTTGGTTCACCCCAGACTTGACTGCCATTGACCAGCACAAAAACATCCTGTGGCGTTCTGCATTAGCATCGAATAGCCCCCACGATATGCAACTTTTAAGGGAAGTCAGGAACCAATACACACATTCAGTTAGGAAAACTAAGACTAGCTTTTTCAAACAGAAATTTGCATCCTATAGCACTAATTCCAAAAAGTTTTGGGACACTGTAAAGTCCATGGAGAATAAGAGCACCTCCTCCCAGCTGCCTACTGCACTGAGGCTAGGAAACACTGTCACCACCGATAAATCTACGATAATCGATCATTTCAATAAGCATTTTTCTACGGCTGGCTATGCTTTTCACCTGGCTACCCCAACAGCTCTGCACCCCATGCAGCAACTTGCCCAAGCCCCCCCCCCCCACACTTCCCCTTTACCCAAATCCAGATAGCTGATGTTCTGAAATAGCTATAATCTGGTACCCTACAAATCAGCTGGGCTAGACAATCTGGACCCTCTCTTTCTAAAATGATCCGCCAAAATGGTTGCAACCCAGTTACTAGCCTGTTCAACCTCTCTTACGTATCGTCTGAGATCCCCAAAGATTGGAAAGCTGCCGCAGTCATCCCCCTCTTCAAAGGGGGAGACACTCGACCCAAACTGTTATAGACCTATATCCTGCCTGCCCTGCCTTTCTAAAATCTTCGAAATCCAAGTTAACAAACAGATAACCGACCATTTCGTATCGCACCGTACCTTCTCCACTATGCAATCTGGTTTCAGAGCTGGTCATGGGTGCACCTCTGCCACGCTCAAGGTCCAAAACGATACCATAACCGCCATCGATAAAAGGCAGTACTGTGCAGCCGTCTTCATCGACCTGGCCAAGGCTTTTGACTCTGTCAATCACCCTATTCTTATCGGCAGACTCAGTAGCCTTGGTTTCTCAAATGACTGCCTCGCTTGGTTCACCAACTACTTCTCAGATAGAGTTCAGTGTGTCAAATCGGATTGCCTGTTGTCCAGTACTCTGGCAGTCTCTATGGGGGTACCAATCAATCAATCAATCAATTTTATTTTATATAGCCCTTCGTACATCAGATAATATCTCGAAGTGCTGTACAGAAACCCAGCCTAAAACCCCAAACAGCTAGAATGCAGGTGTAGAAGGTTTAAATTCTTGGGCCGACTCTTTTCTCTGTATATATCAATGATGTCGCTCTTGCTGCTGGTGATTCTCTGATCCACCTCTATGCAGACGACACCATTTGTATACTTCTGGCCCTTCTTTGGACACTGTGGTAACAAACCTCCAAACGAGCTTCAATGCCATACAACACTCTTTCTGTGGCCTCCAACTACTTTTAAATGCTAGTAAAACTAAACGCATGCTTTTCAACCAATTGCTGCCCGCACCCGCCCGCCCGACTAGCATCACTACTCTGGATGGTTCTGACTTAGGATATGTAGACTACTACAAATACCTAGGTGTCTGGTTAGACTGTAAACTCTCCTTCCAGACTCACATTAAGCATCTCCAATCCAAAATTAAATCAAGAATCGGCTTCCTGTTTCGCAACAAGCCTCCTTCACTCATGCTGCCGAATATACCCTCGTAAAACTGACTATCCTACCGATCCTTGACTTCGGCGATGTCATTTACAAAATATTCTCCAACACTCTACTCAGCAAACTGGATGTAGTCTATCACAGTGCCATCCGTTTTGTCACCAAAGCCCCATATACTACCCACCACTGCGAACTGTATGCTCTCGTTGGCTGGCCCTCGCTACATATTCGTCACCAAAGCCACTGGCTCCAGGTCATCTATAAGTTGTTGGTAAGGCCCCACCTTTTCTCAGCTCACTGGTCACCATAGCAACACCCACTCATTTCACACTCTCCAGCAGGGATATTTCACTGGTTATCCCCAAAGCCAACACTTACTTTGGCCGCCTTTCCTTCCAGTTTTCTGCTGCCAACGAATTGCAGAAATCACTGAAGCTGGAGACTTATATCTCCCTCTCTAACTTTAAGCATCAGCTGTCAGAGCAGCTTACCGATCATTGTACCTGTACACAGCCAATCTCTAAATAGCACACCCAACTACCTCATCCCCATATTGTTACTTATCTTCTTGCTCTTTTGCACCCCAGTATCTCTACTTGCACATCATCATCTGCACATCTATCACTCCAGTGTTAATGATAAATTGTAATTATTTTGCTTCTATGGCCTATTTATTGCCTTACCTCCCTACTCTTCTACATTTGCACACACTGTACATATATTTTTTTCTATTGTGTTATTGACTGTATGTTTGTTTATGTGTAACTCTGTGTTGTTGTTTTTTTGGCCACGTCGCAGTTGTAAATGAGAATGTGTTCTCAACTGGCCTATCTGGTTAAATAAAGGTTAAATAAAAAAATAAAAAAATGCATAACAGAGAGTAGCAGCAGCGTAGAAGGGGGGGAGGGCAATGCAAATAGTCTGGGTAGCCATTTGATTAGCTGTTCAGGAGTCTTATGGCTTGGAGGTAGAAGCTGTTTAGAAGCCTCTTGGACCTAGACTTGGTGCTCTGGTACCGCTTGCCGTGCGGTAGCAGAGAACAGTCTATGACTAGGGTGGCTGGAGTCTTTGACAATTTTTAGGGCCTTCCTCTGACACCGCCTGGTATAGAGGCCTGGATGGCAGGAAGCTCGGCCCTGGTGATGTACTGGGCCGTTGGCACTACCCTCTGTAGTGCCTTGCGGTCGGAGGCCGAGCAGTTGCCATACCAGGCAGTGATGCAACCTGTCAGGATGCTCTCGATGTTGCAGCTGTAAAACCTTTTGTAGATCTGAGGACAAATACCACATATTTTCAGTCTCCTGAGGGGGAATATATTTTGTTGTGCCCTCTTTGAATCTCGGTTTAATCTTTCAGTGGGGGTCTGACGTGTTTGATGTGGCCATTTGTGTTGTAGCATGGGGAGTTATTCTTTGTCCTCTTGAAAACTTGGCATCTTGGGGCGGCAGGTAGCCTAGTGGTAAGAGCGTTGGACTAGTAACCGAAAGGTTGCAAGATCGAATCTCGGAGCTGACAAGGTAAAAATCTGTTGTTCTGACCCTGAACAAGGAAGTTAACCCACTGTGCCTAAACTGTCATTGAAAATAAGAATTAGTTCTTAACTGACTTGCGTAGTTATAAAAAAGAAGAAAATCTTGAACATGCTGTGTGGTCCAGTGTATCCGACGTCATCTGAGGACCTTGTTGGTATCTGGTGTGACCAGATACTGCAGCGCGACACATCTCCTTCACATAGAGTTTATCAGGCTGTTATCTCAATCTCTTTACTCAAAGATTCAATCATAGACACTTACTGACAGTTGTGCCTGCTTTGCGTAATGTATTGTTGTCTCTACCTTCTTGCCCTTTGTGCTGTTGTCGGTGCCCAATAATGTTTGTACCCTGTTTTGTGCTGCTACCATGTTGTGCTGCTGCCATGTTGTGTTGCTACCGAGTTGTTGTCATGTTGTGTTGCTACCATGCTGTGTTGTCATGTGTTGCTGCCATGCTATGTTGTTGTCTTCATGTAGTGTTGTGTTGTCTCTCTTGTCATGATGTGTGTTTTGTCCAATATTTTTATTAAATGTATTTTTATTTTTAATCCTAGCACCCCTTCCTGCAGGAGGCCTGCCTAGTTAAATAAAGGTTAAATAAAATAAAATACACATAACATTTATTGTGGCCTGTGGAATGTTGTCCCACTCCTCTTCATTGGCTGTGCAAAGTTGCTGGATATTGGCGAGAACTGGAACACTCTCTCGTACACGTCGAGCCAGAGCATCCCAAAAAATTGTCTACATTGTCCCCAGCTTATGCCTACCCACACCATAACCCCACTGCCACCATGGGGCACTCTGTTCAGTTCACAACCTTGACATCAGCAAACTGTTCGCCCACACAACGCCATACACGTGGTCTGCGGTTGTGACGCCAGTTGTACGTACTGCCAAATTCTCTAAAAGGACTTTGGAGGCAGCTTATGGTAGAGAAATGAACATTCAATTCTCTTGCAACAGCTCTGGCGGACATTCCTGCAGTCAGCATGCCAATTGCACGCTCCTTCAACACTTGAGACATCTGTGGCATTGAGTTGTGTGACAAAATTACACATTTCAGAGTGACCTTTTATTGTCCCCAGTGCAAGGTGCCCCTGTGTAATGATCATGCTGTTTAATCAGCTTCTTTGTATGCCGCACCTGTCAGGTGGATCTTGGCAAAGGAGAAATACTCACTAACAGGGATGTAAACAAATTTGTTCACAACATTTAAGATAAATAAGCTTTTTGTTGGTATGGAACATTTTAGGGATCTTTTGTTTCAGCTTTACTTTACATGCTGCGTTTATATTTTTGTTCAGTGTAGATCCAAAGACAGTCAGTATAATTTATTTGGACCAGTGAGACACAAATAGTCTTAGATGTTACCATGGCAGCATGCTAGATGTTCTGACTCTGGTTATAGATTTCGGCTGTCAGCAAAATTTGACGTCAAGATAAATAGCTGTATCCTGACTTCTCTCAATGTTGCCACCTGAAAAGTGTTTTATAAATGTCTTTGAGGATGAGAGATAGAGACAGAAAGAGAGAGAAGAGACAGAAAGAGAGAGAAGAGACAGAAAGAGAGAGGAAAGAGGGAGAGAGAGAACATCCCAAACAAATGAGCAACTTAGCAACATGAAAGTAAGTGGCTATAGAAAGGTCAAACCGTGTTTAAACCTCCCTCTCTCTTTCTGTCTTCATGTCTCTCTCCTTCTCTCGTTCTTTCTTTGTCTTCATCTCTCATTCTCTCTCTCTCTCTCCAGTCATCTGCATTCATGATTTACTCTCTGTGAATCGTGCTCTTTCCGACCCAGCAGACAAACGCTTGTTGGGAAAAGAAAACACTGCGGGTGGTTAGCCAAAACTATCATGCATCGATCCTTCCATGTGCCATTTCGATATAATCGTATCAGATATGACACATATGTAACTCAACATGGTAAATGAGGCGCACAGAACGTATCATGTTTCAGTAAATGTAGACTACTGAGCCATGTAGTCAGGTATTTGTGACATGATTGTGGTGACAGGTGTAAACAGGCTCTGTGTGAAGCAGGGAACTGACAAATCATCTCTACACACACACACACACACACACACACACACACACACACACACACACACACACACACACACACACACACACTCTTCAAATAATCTCTTTGTCAGGTCTGGAGAGAAGCAGGCAGCAGCTAGCCAGGCATCTTCAGAGAGAACACTGACTACATCCCAAATGGCACCCTATTCCCTATGTAGTGCAGTACTCTTGACAGGGGTCTGGTCATTTATTAGTGCACTATATAGGGAACAGGGACGGGTGCCATCTGTCTCATTACCACAGAGAAACTTCAGCTAATTAAGTCTAGATACTCGCTGAGACTGAGACTTACTTTCCTCTGCTTACCTGAATAACAATGACTATGTGTGCCACATAGATTAGAACAGAGATGGAGAGAGAAAGATAGAGATAGACAGGCGAGATGGAGAGAGAGAGAGAGAGAGAGAGAGAGAGAGAGAGAGAGAGAGAGAGAGAGAGAGAGAGAGAGAGAGAGAGAGAGAGAGAGAGAGAGAGAGAGAGAGAGAGAGAGAGAGAGAGAGAGAGAGAGAGAGAGAGAGAGAGAGAGAGAGAGAGAGAGAGAGAGAGAGAGAGAGAGAGAGAGAGAGAGAGAGAGAGAGAGAGAGAGAGAGAGAGAGAGAGAGAGAGAGAGAGAGAGAGAGAGGAACAATGCAGACGGACAGAACCAGCGGGAGATAGGGTGGGAATGGGTGCTGTGACTTTGTAGTCTCAGGCATTCTTTCATCTGATTAGAGAGGGAGGATAGATATAGAGAAATAGACAGAGAGAGCGAGAAGGGAAGAGCAAGAAAGAAAGGGAAATGGAGAAGTAAAGGGAGAGAGTGAAAAAGTGTGAGGGAGAGAGTGAAAAAGAGAGAGGGAGAAATAGAGAGGCGTCCTTTCCATGTTGATCTAGAGGTCCTCGTTAGTGAGATAATAATCCAGAGGCATCTAGGAGAGATATGCTTTAATTGAATTTAATTGAATTGATGATTTGATGTTTAACGCTCACATCAAAAGGAACCACCTTCTGTCTGTTTCTCTGTTTGTCTCACGATGGGTCCTTCCCTCTATGTCAGCCTTCTCCTGTGCCAATACAGCCCAGCCTAGCTCACGGCTGATCCATTTCAACACAGGTCCTCCTTCTCTTCATGTAAGCCTTCTGCTTTGCCGATGCAGCCAGCACGCGGTAGACTTAGCGCAGTTCCTTTACATGCACATACTGTCTGTATGTAAGTCCTTTACTCAGTGAAGAAGACACACTTTATACCACTCTGACACACTTTATACCACTCTGACACACTTTATACCACTCTGACACACTTTATACCACTCTGACATACTTTATACCACTCTGACACACTTTATACCACTCTGACACACTTTATACCAATCTGACATACTTTATACCACTCTGACACACTTTATACCACTCTGACATACTTTATACCACTCTGACACACTTTATACCACTCTGACACACTTTATACCACTCTGACACACTTTATACCACTCTGACATACTTTATACCACTCTGACACACTTTATACCACTATGACATACTTTATACCACTCTGACATACTTTATACCACTCTGACACACTTTACACTACTCTGAAACCCTTTACGCCACTCTGAAACCCTTTATACCACACTGAAACCCTTTATACCACTCTGACATACTTTATACCCCTCTGAAACCCTTTATGCCCCTCTGAAACCCTTTATGCCACTCTGAAACCCTTTATACCCCTCTGAAACCCTTTATGCCACTCTGACATATTTTATACCACTGTGAAACCCTTTACTCTACTCTGAAACCAGTTATACCACTCTGACATGTTATACCACTCTGACACACTTTATACCACTCTGACACACTTTATACCACTCTGACACACTGAAACCATATATACCACTCTGAAACCCTTTATGCCACTCTGAAACCCTTTATACCACTCTGAAACCCTATATACCACTCTGAAACCCTTTATACCACTCTGAAACCCTATATACCACTCTGAAACCCTTTATACCACTCTGAAACCCTATATACCACCCTGAAACCCTTTATACCACTCTGAAACCCTTTATACCACTCTGAAACCCTATATACCACTCTGAAACCCTTTATGCCACTCTGAAACCCTTTATACCACTCTGAAACCCTTTATACCACTCTGACATACTTTATACCACTCTGAAACCCTTTATACCACTCTGAACCCCTTTATACCACTCTGACATACTTTATACCACTCTGAAACCCTATATACCACTCTGAAACCCTTTATACCACTCTGAAACCCTATATACCACTCTGAAACCCTTTATGCCACTCTGAAACCCTATATACCACTCTGAAACCCTTTATACCACTCTGAAACCCTATATACCACTCTGAATCCCTTTATACCACTCTGAAACCCTATATACCACTCTGAAACCCTTTATACCACTCTGAAACCCTTTATACCACTCTGAAACCCTATATACCACTCTGAAACCCTTTATGCCACTCTGAAACCCTTTATACCACTCTGAAACCCTTTATACCACTCTGACATACTTTATACCACTCTGAAACCCTTTATACCACTCTGAACTCCTTTATACCACTCTGACATACTTTATACCACTCTGAAACCCTATATACCACTCTGAAACCCTTTATACCACTCTGAAACCCTATATACCACTCTGAAACCCTATATACCACTCTGAAACCCTTTATACCACTCTGAAACCCTATATACCACTCTGAAACCCTATATACCACTCTGAAACCCTTTATACCACTCTGAAACCCTTTATACCACTCTGAAACCCTTTATACCACTCTGAAACCCTATATACCATTCTGAAACCCTTTATACCACTCTGAAACCCTTTATACCACTCTGAAACCCTATATACCACTCTGAAACCCTTTATACCACTCTGAAACCCCATATATACCACTCTGAAACCCTTTATACCACTCTGAAACCCTATATACCACTCTGAAACCCTTTATACCACTGTGAAACCCTTTATACCACTCTGACACGTTATACCACTCTGACATACTTTATACCACTCGGACACACTTTATACCACTCTGACACACTTTATACCACTCTGACATACTTTATACCACTCTGACACACTTTATACCACTCTGACACACTTTATACCACTCTGAAACCCTTTATACCACTCTGACACACTTTATACCACTCTGACACACTTTATACCACTATCTAAATCTAATTTATGTATATAGCCCTTCTTACATCAGCTGATATCTCAAAGTGCTTAACAGAAACCCAGCCTAAAACCCCAAACAGCAAGCAATGCCAGTGTAGAAGCACTTTATACCACTCTGAAACCCTTTACACCACTCTGACACACTTTATACCACTCTGACACACTTTATACCTGTAACGATTTTTGTCGGGAGAAGGTGAAGACCAAAACGCAGCGTGATAAGTGTTTGTCATGTTTAATAGAAGCTGAACACTAAAAAAGCAAAAACAACAAAGTGACAACCGAAACAGCTCCGTCAGGTGCAACACACACTAAACAGAAATTAATCACCCACAACACAAAATGGGAAAACAGGCTACCTAAGTATGGCTCCCAATCAGAGACAACGATAGACAGCTGCATCTGATTGGGAACATTTACATTTACATTTACATTTAAGTCATTTAGCAGACGCTCTTATCCAGAGCGACTTACAAATTGGTGCATTCACCTTATGAACCACACCAGGCCAAACACATAGAAGAAAAACAACAACATATAAAAAAGAACATAGACTGCCCACCCTAGTCACACCCTGGCCTAACCAAAATAGAGAATAAAAAACCTCTCTATAGCCAGGGCGTGACAATACCACGCTGGCACACTTTATACCACAGCTGACAAGCTAAATGCATTCTTTGTTTTATGCATCTACTCCATGTGTGTCTCTGCAGACCTCCTAGCTGTGTGTGATTATCTTTGATGCGTCATGCTGTGGTTTATAATGCACATTAGACACACACACACACACACACACACACACACACACACACACACACACACTTTTGCTCTCATTACTGGCGTCCGGTAGGGCTTGGTTTTAGGCCCTCTTCTATTCTCTCTATACACCAAGTCACTTGGCTCCATCATATCCTCTCATGGTCTCTCCTATCATTGCTATGCTGATGACATTCAACAGCTGTTCTCCTTCCCCTTCTGACACCCAGGTGGCGACACGCATCTCTGCGTTCCTGGCAGACATCTCAGCGGGTATGTCGGCCCACCACGTCAAGCTCAACCTCGACAAGACAGAGCTGCTCTTCCTCACGGGGAAGGCCTTCCCACTCCAAGTCCTCTCTACAACTCCAGGGTGTCCCCCTCTCAGAGTGCAAAGAATCTTGGCGTGACCCTGGACCCTGTTCTCTGCAAACATCAAAGCAGTGACTCGCTCCTGTAGGAAGCGCTGCAGGTCCTTATCCAGGCACTTTTTCATCTTCCGTCTGGACTATTGCAACTCTCTGTTGGCTGGGCTCCCTGCTTGTGCCATCAAACCACTGCAATTTATTCAGAATGCTACAGCTCGCCTGGTGTTCAACCTTCTCAAGTTCTCCCATATCACTCTGCACAGTCCACTGGCTTCCAGTTGAATCTTGGATCCGTTTAAAATCATGGTGCTTGCCTATGGAGCAGTAAGGGGAACTGCCCCTCTCTACCACAAATAGGTGCTAAGTGGCATTAAAAATCCATAAAAATCCAAATCTATGTACAGTATAAGACATTATTAAAATACACCAATGCATATCGGCTTAAATCTTAAATTAATCTTAAATCTTTTTTAATTCCTTGGAAATTGTGTTCCTCTCAAGGTTTTTCGCTCCAAAAAGCACCATCTCCATCTCTCTGCTTTGTGATTGCTGAGTGGTGTTAGCTAGTTATATACACCGTCTCCATCTCTCTGCTTCGTGATTGCTGAGCGGTGTTAGCTAGTTATATACACCGTCTCCATCTCTCTGCTTTGTGATTGCTGAGTGGTGTTAGCTAGTTATATACACCGTCTCCATCTCTCTGCTTTGTGATTGCTGTGCGGTGTTAGCTAGTTATATACACCGTCTCCATCTCTCTGCTTTGTGATTGCTGAGCGGTGTTAGCTAGTTATATACACCGTCTCCATCTCTCTGCTTTGTGATTGCTGAGTGGTGTTAGCTAGTTATATACACCGTCTCCATCTCTCTGCTTTTTGATTGCTGAGTGGTGTTAGCTAGTTATATACACCGTCTCCATCTCTCTGCTTCGTGATTGCTGAGCGGCGTTAGCTAGTTATAAACACCGTCTCCATCTCTCTGCTTTGTGATTGCTGAGTGGTGTTAGCTAGTTATATACACCAACTCCATCTCTCTGCTTTGTGATTGCTGAGTGGTGTTAGCTAGTTATATACACCGTCTCCATCTCTCTGCTTTGTGATTGCTGAGCGGCGTTAGCTAGTTATAAACACCGTCTCCATCTCTCTGCTTTGTGATTGCTGAGTGGTGTTAGCTAGTTATATACACCAACTCCATCTCTCTGCTTCGTGATTGCTGAGTGGTGTTAGCTAGTTATATACACCGTCTCCATCTCTCTGCTTTGTGATTGCTGAGCGGTGTTAGCTAGTTATATACACCGTCTCCATCTCTCTGCTTTGTGATTGCTGAGCGGTGTTAGCTAGTTATATACACCGTCTCCATCTCTCTGCTTTTTGATTGCTGAGCGGTGTTAGCTAGTTTTATACACCGTCTCCATCTCTCTGCTTCGTGATTGCTGAGTGGTGTTAGCTAGTTCTATACACCGTCTCCATCTCTCTGCTTTGTGATTGCTGAGTGGTGTTAGCTAGTTATATACACCGTCTCCATCTCTCTGCTTTGTGATTGCTTAGTAGTGTTAGCTAGTTATATACACCGTTTCCATTTCTCTGCTTTGTGATTGCTGAGCGGTGTTAGCTAGTTATATACACCGTCTCCATCTCTCTGCTTTGTGATTGCTGAGTGGTGTTAGCTAGTTATATACACCGTCTCCATCTCTCTGCTTCGTGATTGCTGAGTGGTGTTAGCTAGTTATATACACCGTCTCCATCTCTCTGCTTTGTGATTGCTGAGTGGTGTTAGCTAGTTATATACACCGTCTCCATCTCTCTGCTTCGTGATTGCTGAGCGGTGTTAGCTAGTTATATACACCGTCTCCATCTCTCTGCTTCGTGATTGCTGAGTGGTGTTAGCTAGTTATATACACCGTCTCCATCTCTCTGCTTTGTGATTGCTGAGCGGTGTTAGCTAGTTATATACACCGTCTCCATCTCTCTGCTTTGTGATTGCTGAGCGGTGTTAGCTAGTTATATACACCGTCTCCATCTCTCTGCTTTGTGATTGCTGAGCGGTGTTAGCTAGTTATATACACAGTCTCCATCTCTCTGCTTTGTGATTGCTGAGCGGTGTTAGCTAGTTATATACACCGTCTCCATCTCTCTGCTTTGTGATTGCTGAGCGGTGCTAGCTAGTTATATACACAGTCTCCATCTCTCTGCTTTGTGATTGCTGAGTGGTGTTAGCTAGTTATATACACCATCTCCATCTCTCTGCTTTGTGATTGCTGTGCGGTGTTAGCTAGTTATATACACCGTCTCCATCTCTCTGCTTTGGGATTGCTGAGCGGTGTTAGCTAGTTATATACACCGTCTCCATCTCTCTGCTTTGTGATTGCTGAGCGGTGTTAGCTAGTTATATACACCGTCTCCATCTCTCTGCTTCGTGATTGCTGTGCGGTGTTAGCTAGTTATATACACCGTCTCCATCTCTCTGCTTTGTGATTGCTGAGCGGTGTTAGCTAGTTATATACACCGTCTCCATCTCTCTGCTTTGTGATTGCTGAACGGTGTTAGCTAGTTATATACACCGTCTCCATCTCTCTGCTTTGTGATTGCTGAGCGGTGTTAGCTAGTTATATACACCGTCTCCATCTCTCTGCTTCGTGATTGCTGTGCGGTGTTAGCTAGTTATATACACCGTCTCCATCTCTCTGCTTTGTGATTGCTGAGCGGTGTTAGCTAGTTATATACACCGTCTCCATCTCTCTGCTTTGTGATTGCTGAGCGGTGTTAGCTAGTTATATACACCGTCTCCATCTCTCTGCTTCGTGATTGCTGTGCGGTGTTAGCTAGTTACATACACCGTCTCCATCTCTCTGCTTTGTGATTGCTGAGCGGTGTTAGCTAGTTATATACACCGTCTCCATCTCTCTGCTTTGTGATTGCTGAGCGGTGTTAGCTAGTTATATACACCGTCTCCATCTCTCTGCTTTGTGATTGCTGAGTGGTGTTAGCTAGTTATATACACCGTCTCCATATCTCTGCTTGTGATTGCTGAGCGGAGTTAGCTAGTCTACAGTAAATACACCGTCTCCATCTCTCTGCTTTGTGATTGCTGAGCGGTGTTAGCTAGTTATATACACCGTCTCCATCTCTCTGCTTTTTGATTGCTGAGCGGTGTTAGCTAGTTTTATACACCGTCTCCATCTCTCTGCTTCGTGATTGCTGAGTGGTGTTAGCTAGTTCTATACACCGTCTCCATCTCTCTGCTTTGTGATTGCTGAGTGGTGTTAGCTAGTTATATACACCGTCTCCATCTCTCTGCTTTGTGATTGCTTAGTAGTGTTAGCTAGTTATATACACCGTCTCCATTTCTCTGCTTTGTGATTGCTGAGCGGTGTTAGCTAGTTATATACACCGTCTCCATCTCTCTGCTTTGTGATTGCTGAGTGGTGTTAGCTAGTTATATACACCGTCTCCATCTCTCTGCTTCGTGATTGCTGAGTGGTGTTAGCTAGTTATATACACCGTCTCCATCTCTCTGCTTTGTGATTGCTGAGTGGTGTTAGCTAGTTATATACACCGTCTCCATCTCTCTGCTTCGTGATTGCTGAGCGGTGTTAGCTAGTTATATACACCGTCTCCATCTCTCTGCTTCGTGATTGCTGAGTGGTGTTAGCTAGTTATATACACCGTCTCCATCTCTCTGCTTTGTGATTGCTGAGCGGTGTTAGCTAGTTATATACACCGTCTCCATCTCTCTGCTTTGTGATTGCTGAGCGGTGTTAGCTAGTTATATACACCGTCTCCATCTCTCTGCTTTGTGATTGCTGAGCGGTGTTAGCTAGTTATATACACAGTCTCCATCTCTCTGCTTTGTGATTGCTGAGCGGTGTTAGCTAGTTATATACACCGTCTCCATCTCTCTGCTTTGTGATTGCTGAGCGGTGCTAGCTAGTTATATACACCATCTCCATCTCTCTGCTTTGTGATTGCTGTGCGGTGTTAGCTAGTTATATACACCGTCTCCATCTCTCTGCTTTGGGATTGCTGAGCGGTGTTAGCTAGTTATATACACCGTCTCCATCTCTCTGCTTTGTGATTGCTGAGCGGTGTTAGCTAGTTATATACACCGTCTCCATCTCTCTGCTTCGTGATTGCTGTGCGGTGTTAGCTAGTTATATACACCGTCTCCATCTCTCTGCTTTGTGATTGCTGAGCGGTGTTAGCTAGTTATATACACCGTCTCCATCTCTCTGCTTTGTGATTGCTGTGCGGTGTTAGCTAGTTATATACACCGTCTCCATCTCTCTGCTTTGTGATTGCTGAGCGGTGTTAGCTAGTTATATACACCGTCTCCATCTCTCTGCTTTGTGATTGCTGAGCGGTGTTAGCTAGTTATATACACCGTCTCCATCTCTCTGCTTCGTGATTGCTGTGCGGTGTTAGCTAGTTATATACACCGTCTCCATCTCTCTGCTTTGTGATTGCTGAGCGGTGTTAGCTAGTTATATACACCGTCTCCATCTCTCTGCTTTGTGATTGCTGAGCGGTGTTAGCTAGTTATATACACCGTCTCCATCTCTCTGCTTCGTGATTGCTGTGCGGTGTTAGCTAGTTATATACACCGTCTCCATCTCTCTGCTTTGTGATTGCTGAGCGGTGTTAGCTAGTTATATACACCGTCTCCATCTCTCTGCTTTGTGATTGCTGAGTGGTGTTAGCTAGTTATATACACCGTCTCCATATCTCTGCTTGTGATTGCTGAGCGGAGTTAGCTAGTCTACAGTAAATACACCGTCTCCATCTCTCTGCTTTTGTCATGCCCTGACCTTAGAGAGCCTTTTTATATCTCTATTTGGTTTGGTCGGGGTGTGATTTGGAGTGGGTATTCTATGTTCTTTAGTTCTATTATTTGTATTTCTATGTTTTGGCCGGGTATGGTTCTCAATCAGGGACAGCTGTCTTTTGGTGTCTCTGATTGAGAACCATACTTAGGTAGCCCTTTTTCCCACCTGTCTTTGTGGGAAGTTAACTTTGTTTGTGGCACTATAGCCCTTTAGCTTCACAGTCGTTTTTGTATGGTTTATTGTTTTTGTCGGCGTCATTCTTAAATAAAGGAATATGTACGCTAACCACGCTGCACCTTGGTCCAGTTCTTTCGACGGCCGTGACAGCTTTGTGATTGCTGAGCGGTGTTAGCTAGTCTACAGTAAATACACCGTCTCCATCTCTCTGCTTTGTGATTGCTGAGCGGTGTTAGCTAGTCTACAGTAAATACACCGTCTCCATCTCTCTGCTTTGTGATTGCTGAGCGGTGTTAGCTAGTCTACAGTAAATACACCGTCTCCATCTCTCTGCTTTGTGATTGCTGAGCGGTGTTAGCTAGTCTACAGTAAATACACCGTCTCCATCTCTCTGCTTTGTGATTGCTGAGCGGTGTTAGCTAGTCTACAGTAAATACACCGTCTCCATCTCTCTGCTTTGTGATTGCTGAGCGGTGTTAGCTAGTCTACTATATGGAATGTTTCACATTGAGATTGATGCTGTATTGCAGCTCTGATAGAAGTTATTATTATTATATTAAGAAGTTATTGCTGTGACGTTTCTCATTATTCACGTTTCCCAATCGATTCCCAACCATCCCATCCAAGCGAGAGTCTTGACTCTTACTCATAATTAAACCAATCTCAATGCAAATCATGGGAATGCAGATGGCATATTGTGTTATGAGTCCTTGGATGCATCCCAAAGTGCATCCTATTCCCTATATAGTGCACTACTTTTGACCAGGGCCGTAGTGGTAATAGGTAATAGGGTGCCGTTTGGGACTTTTCCAGGAGGGATAGAGAGAGTGTTATTACTGGCCTCATCAGTAGCAACACTGCATGTGATTGCACCTCACACAATACACACATGCGCACAAACACATTGAGCGATGTACACGCAAGCATATGGAGACACACAAAGAAAAATCTATTGTGTACATTTAACTCTGAAAGTGTAAAATGTATGCTATTTTCAGGGAAAATATGAGTCCCACTGTACTGGTGTTAAAATAACAATTTTCAAAGTGTTAAAGATTTAACTCTGTTGCAGTGTTTCCCATTAAATTCTTACATTTTCAAAGGAACTCAATTGTACATTGTAAAACATAACATTTAGAGTAAACTGGACTCGATTTGCTTAGTGCTGACTCTGTTACACTTTCTCAATGTAAGAAATTAACATGTGTAGTGTTACAGTAAATCATTTTGTGTGATGTGCTAAGACTGCATGGTGTAAAGCCCAATTTGCATATTTCCCAGAGTGCCTTTTCTTTTTGAGTAAGTCCTAGAGTCAACACCCATGACTATTTGTTAGTGACATAGAAATGGTTGTTGAAGTCTTTCATTTAAAAAATCTGTGGCTTTCACCAAGTCAATTCCTGGGTGAATGTTATCATTAAAATTAAACTATGAAAATACATTATAAATTGTAAGGCCTTAAATATTGGCCTAGTTTTACTCCAACATAGTGGTGTTAGAAGACTCCATTGTAACAGACCACATCAGGACTGCAAGTCACATTATCCTGGCTTGCAGTGATGTGTAGTTCCTATTGGAATCCAGCCAGAGTTAGAATATCCAACAGTAGGAAATTCAGAATGACTGTCAGGGTTAGGAGACTTCCTAAAACATTTCAACCTGAACAACCATTTTAATAATGGGGGCAATAAATCGAACTAACTGATTGGATTAGTTTAGAAAAATGTATGTTATTTATCTTTGTGTAGCATAAGATTAATCAATCAATGTACATGTAAAAACACAGACATTAAAAACAATTCAAAAAAATCTACTTGCAGTAGAGCATGCTGGGAAATATGATAATGATGGGCGTGGTTTTAATGGGACTGTTTTACTCTCCACAGTGTTTATTTTATTTAACCTTTATTTAACCAGGTAGGCTAGTTGAGAAGAAATTCTCATTTACAACTGCGACCTGGCCAAGATAAAGCAAACCAGTTCGACACATACAACAACACAGAGTTACACATGGAATAAACAAAACATACAGTCAATAATACAGTAGAACAAAAAGTCAAAAAGTATATACAGTGAGTGCAAATGAGGTAAGTTAAGGCAATAAATAGGCCATGGTGGCGAAGTAATTACAATATAGCAATTAAACACTGGAATGGTAGATGTGCAGAAGATGAATGTGCAAGTAGAGATACTGGGGTGCAAAGGAGCAAGATAAATAAATAAATACAGTATGGGGATGAGGTAGGTAGATAGATGGGCTGTTTACAGATGGGCTATGTACAGGTGCAGTGATCTGTGTGCTGCTCTGACAGCTGGTGCTTAAAGCTAGTGAGGGAGATATGAGTCTCCAGCTTCAGAGATTTTTGCAGTTCATTCCAGTCATTGGCAGCAGAGAACTGGAAGGAAAGACGACCAAAGGATTAATTGGCTTTGGGGGTGACCAGTGAGATATACCTGCTGGAGCACGTGCTACGAGTGGGTGCTGCTATGGTGACCAGTGAGCTGAGATAAGGCGGGGCTTTACCTAGCAGAGACTTGTAGATAATCTGTAGCCAGTGAGTTTGGCGATGAGTATGAAGCGAGGGCCAACCAACGAGAGCATACAGGTCGCAATGGTGGGTTGTGTATGGGCCTTTGATGACAAAAGGGATGGCACTGTGATAGACTGCATCCATTTTTTTGAGTCGAGGGTTGGAGGCTATTTTATAGATGACATCACCGAAGTCGAGGATCGGTAGGATGGTCAGTTTTACGAGGGTATGTTTGGCAGCATGAGTGAAGGATGCTTTGTTGCGATATAGGAAGCCAATTATAGATTTAATGTTAGATTGGAGATGCTTAATGTGAGTCTGGAAGGAGAGTTTACAGTCTAACCAGACACCCAGGTATTTGTAGTTGTCCACGTATTCTACGTCAGAGCCGTCCAGCGTAGTGATGCTGGACGGGCGAGCAGATGCGGGCAGTGATCGATTGAATAGCATGCATTTAGTTTTACTTGCTTTTAAGAGCAGTTGGAGGCCTCGGAAGGAGATTTGTATGGCATTGAAGCTCCTCTGGAAGTTAGTTAACACAGTGTCCAAAGAGGGGCCAGAAGTATACAGATTGGTGTCGTCTGCGTAGAGGTGGATCAGAGAATCACCAGCAGCAAGAGCAACATCATTGATGTATACAGAGAAGAGAGTCGGCCCGAGAATTGAACCCTGTGGCACACCCATAGAGCCTGCCAGAGGTCCGGACAACAGGCCCTCCGATTTGACATGCTGAACTCTATCAGAGAAGTAGTTGGTAAACCAGGCGAGGCAATCATTTGAGAAACCAGGGCTGTCGAGTCTGCCAATAAGAATGTGGTGATTGACAGAGTCGAAAGCCTTGGCCAGGTCGATGAATACGGCTGCACAGTAATGTCTCTTATCGATGACGGTTATGATGTCGTTTAGGACCTTGAGCGTGGCAGAGGTGCACCCATGACCAGCTCTGAAACCAGATTGCATAGCGGAGAAGGTACGGTGGGATTCGAAATGGTCGATAATCTGTTTGTTAACTTGGCTTTCGAAGACCTTAGAAAGACAGGGTAGGATAGATTGGTCTGTAGCAGTTTGGGTCTCGAGTGTCACCCCCTTTGAAGAGGGGGATGACCACGGCAGCTTTCCAATCTTTGGGAATCTCAGACGACACGAAAGAGAGGTTGAACAGGCTAGTAATCGGGGTTGCAACAATTTTGGCAGATAATTTTAGAAAGAGAGGGTCCAGATTGTCTAGCCCGGCTGATTTGTATAGGTCCAGATTTTGCAGCTCTTTCAGAACATCAGCTATCTGGATTGTGTGAAGGAGAAATGGTGGGGGCTTTGGCGGGTTGCTGTGGAGGGTGCCAGGCAGTTGACCGGGGTAGGGGTAGCCAGGTGGAAAGCATGGCCAGCCGTAGAGAAATGCTTATTGAAATTCTCAATTATAGTGGATTTATCGGTGGTAACAGTGTTTCCTAGCCTCAGAGCAGTGGGCAGCTGGAAGGAGGTGCTCTTATTCTCCAAGGACTTTACAGTGTCCCAGAACTTTTTGAGTTAGTACTACAGGATGCAAATTTCTGTTTGAAAAAGCTAGTCATAGCTTTTCTAACTGCCTGTGAATATTCAAAACCACAGTAAAATTATTTATATCAATATCTTTACACAAACAATAATAATATATATAATATACACTGAGTGGACAAAACATAAGGAACATTATCGAATTTTACCCCCTTTTGCCCTCAGAACAGCCTCAATTCGTCGGGACATGGACTCTACAAGTTGTTGAAAGTGTTCCACAGCAATGCTGGCCCATGCTGACTCCAATGCTTCCCACAGTTGTGTCAAGTTGGCTGGGTGTCCTTTGGGTGGTGGACCATTCTTGATACACACAGGAAACTGTGGAGCGTGAAAATCCCAGCAGCATTGCAGTTCTTAAAACACTCAAACCGGTGCGCCTGGCACTTACTGCCATACCCCGTTCAAAGGCACTTCAATCTTATGTCTTTCCCATTCACCCTCTGAATGGCATACATACACAATCTACATCTCAATTGTCTCAAGGCTTAAAAGGATTCTTTAACCTGTCTCCTTCCCTTCGTCAATACTGATTGAATTGGATTTAACAGGCGACATTAGTAAGGGATTATAGCTTTCACCTGGATTCACCTGGTCAGTCTGTCATGGAAAGAGCAGGTGTTCCTAATGTTTTGTACACTCAGTGTATATCAAAATGTTGAATGGTCAAAATTATATTTGTGTATTTTGTTGAGACACTGTGTGTTCCAAATGGCACCCTATTCCAAAGTGTCTTACTTTTGCAGAGAGCTCGATGGGCCCTGGACAAAAGTAGTGCACTATATAGGGAATAGGGTGCCATTTGGGACCCACGGCTAAATTAGTTTTGACTTGAGTTGAGAAACTGTTCATCAGTGTGTACTGAGAGGTTAAATGAAATTAGAATATCAAATATGCCTGTCTCTTTCTGACTGGAAGACTTTATTACAGTGATCTTTATCATCCAAAGTATTAAATGCCTAGAGTTGTGTGCATGTGTGTGTGGTTGTGTGCGGCTACCTCTGCACACTTGCAGCAGCAGATTCATATGAATTTTGAAAGGCATTATCGCTGCTCAGTTTTGTATAATGCATGAGTGTCAGGTGAATAGATACAGGACACAGGACTGTGTGTGTCTACTGCCTCATATCATATCCTATCTGTCTGTCTAATCACCACCCACCCACACACACACACACACACACACACACACATTCACACACACACACACACACACACACACACACACACACACACACACACACACACACACACACACACACACACACACACACACACACACACACACTCAACTCACATGCGTGCGCGCGCTTGCCACACACTCATGCAAATACATATACACACACATACACTGTATCATTAGCAGCATCCCAAGTAGCCCAACATGAGGAAAGAGTCATTAAGCAAAAGCCAGCAACTATTTAATGAGTCATTCTCAGTCTGTATTGAAGTCTTCTAATGAATTTATCCCAGTTTGAAACTCACACTTTTGTCTCTTCTCAGTTCTCTGTCTTTGTCTCGATTGACGAGCTTCAGCAGGAAGCAATCCTTCTGGTGCTTTTAATTTTTTTCATGTGGCTATAGTGAGCATTTAGCGGTGTAACTTGTGTTGATGGCCAAAACAAATGTATTTTAACAATAACAGATTTCATTTTGAAGCAACAACTCCCATCGTGCTGCCATGGGTCACTGACTATTTTTACAGTGTAACTTTTGACAGCATGTTTTTCTAGCCATTCCATAAAGGATGTTACCCCCTATAAATGTCTATTAGTTGGAGATTCAGAATAATTCTTTCAGAAGGTCTTGCCCTGAAATGAATTGGCAATGAGGTTCCTGATCTAGTGAAGCAAAAGTTCATGTAATTATACATGTGGAGTATGGCGAGACATGGTCTCTCCCACCCTTTTCCCTGAATAAGTTATCTGATCACATCTAATGTATTATGGTTGTGTGTGTGTGTGTGTGTGTGTGTGTGTGTGTGTGTGTGTGTGTGTGTGTGTGTGTGTGTGTGTGTGTGTGTGTGTGTGTGTGTGTGTTTAAGTGTGTCTTACTTTTCTTTAATTTCAACAGAGAAATACCCAGTAAAATACCTTAAATGTGTTTTACAGAAATACTCTCATTACAGGAAGCCTCCTGTAAAAATTACTCTAACATACTGTTTTTCTTTACAGTAATAGCCTGCCTGCTGTAGATTCACATTTTTAGTTTTCGGGGCCAACATCATGCTGTCGGGTGAGATGAATGAAGCTCAGACTATTTTAGTAAATATCTTCTTGAAGTGGCGGTAAAGTGGAAGAATATTTTCAGCAGCTGCTGGGTACACTGTTAGAAAATACAGTATTATACAATAAAACTAACAACAGTGTACCGGATTAGTTATTTACAGTAAATAGCCGTAAATCGCAATGCAGGCGTAACTGGTTAATGATACTGTAAATTCCGATGAAACTTTGGTGTAGCGTACCAGTTACAGAATAACACCTCGCCAAAGGGAAGCAACAGGGTTTTTTTTACTGGTAATGTCGGGTCGATAGGTTCACAAGCCTCGGTTGGCTCGTCAGGCTTCCATGCCTCAGCTGGCTCAACAGGTTCTCAAGCCTCTGTTGGCTCGTCAGGCTCCCATGCCTCAGCCCGGCTCGTCAGGCTCCCGCGCCTCAGCCCGGCTCGTCAGGCTCCCGCGCCTCAGCCCGGCTCGTCAGGCTCCCGCGCCTCAGCCCGGCTCGTCAGGCTCCCGCGCCTCAGCCCGGCTCGTCAGGCTCCCGCGCCTCAGCCCGGCTCGTCAGGCTCCCGCGCCTCAGCCCGGCTCGTCAGGCTCCCGCGCCTCAGCCCGGTTCGACTGGTTCCCGCGCCTCAGCCGGTTCGACTGGTTCCCGCGCCTCAGCCGGTTGCTTACTTACAAGCCCTTAACCAAAAATGCAGTTCAATAGAAAATATTTACTGAATAAACTAAATTAGAAAATAATATAAAAAGTAACAAAATAAAATAACAATATCGATAACGAGGCAATGTACTGAGTCGTGTAGGTACGAGGGGTCAATGTATATTGTATTTTTTTATTTAACCTTTATTTAACTAGGAACGTCATTTAAGAACAAATTCTTATTTACAATGACGGCCTGCCAAAAGGTAAAAGGCCTCCTGCGGGGACGAGGGCTGGGATTAAAAATATAGGACAAAACACACATCACGAAAAGAGAGACACAACAACGCTACATATAGTGAGACCTATGACAACAAGAGAGCATGGCAGCAACACATAACAACACAGCATGGTAGCAACACTACATGGCAACAGCACAACATGATAGCAGCAGAAAACATGGTACAAACATTGTTGGGCACAGACAAGAGCACAAAGGCAAGAAGGTAGAGACAACAATACACCACGCGAAGCAGCCACAACTGTCAGTAAGAGTGTCAATGATTGAGTCTTTGAATGAAGAGATGGAGATAAAACTGTCAAATTTTAGTGTTTTTTGCAGCTTGTTCCAGTCGTTAGCTGCAGCGAACTGAAAAGACGAGCGATGTGTGTGCTTTAGGGACCTTTAACAGAATGTGACTGGCAGAACGTGTGTTTTATGTGGAGGATGAGAGCTGCAGTAGATATCTCAGAAAGGGGGGAGTGAGGCTGAAAATCTGATGGCCGAATGGTAAAAAACATCTAGCCGCTCGAGAGCACCCAAAAATTATCTCCATAATCTAGCATGGGTAGTATGGTCATCTGAATCAGGGTTAGTTTGGCAGCTGGGATGAAAGAGGAGTGATTATGACAGAGGAAACCAAGTCTAGATTTAACCGTGGCCTGCAGCTTTGCTATGTGCTGAGAGAAGGACAATGTAGAGTGTTGTTGTAGAGCGTTTAACACAACATCTGGGGAGGGGCCAGTTGAGTATAAGACTGTATCATCTGCATATAAATGGATGAGAGAGCTTCCTACTGCCTGAGCTATGTTGTTGATGTAAATTGAGAAGAGTGTGGGGCCTAGAATCAAGTCTTGGGGTTCTCCCTTGGTGACAGGCAGTGGCTGAGACAGCAGATGTTCTGACTTTATACACTGCACTCTTTGAGAGAGGTAGTTACAAACCAGGCCAAAGACCCCTCAGAGATACCAATACTCCTTAGCCGGCCCACGAGAATGGAATAGTCTACCATATCAAAAGCTTTGGCCAAGTCAATAAAAATAGCAGCACAGCATTGCTTAGAATCAAGGGCAATGATGACATCATTCAGGACCTTTAAGGTTGTATGTGACACATCCATAACCTGAGTGGAGGACGGGCAAGGGGGCATGGCTGAGTCAAATAGGAATCCTGACTTAATAAAGTGGTGATTAAAGATCTCAGCCATGTGCACCTTGTCAGTAACCACCACATAATCAACATTAAGGGGCATGGGCAGCTGTGAGGAGGAGGGTTTATTCTCCAGGTCTGTAACCATTTTCCAGAACTACATGGGGTTAGACCCACAGAGAGAGAACTGCTCCTTTAAATTAACTAACTTTGGCCTTCCAGATAGCCCGAGTGCAGTTCTTTCTCATTTGCCTGAACGAGAGCCAGTCAGCCTGAGTATGCGTGTGCCGAGCCTTTTGCCAAATAAAATTCTTGAGGTGGAGTAACTCTGCCAGATCACAGTCGAACCATGGTCTGAACCTGTTTTTTAATTCTCATTTTCTTTTTGGGGATGTGTTTGTAAACAATACCACTGAAAATATTAAAGAAGACGGTCCAAGCGTCTTCGACAGAGGGGATCAATCTGATTCTATAGCATTGTACAGAGGCCAGGTCATGAAAGAAGGCTTGCTCATAATTTCTTTTTTAGCAAGCCTCTATGACAAATCAGGACAGGTCATTTCACTGAGCAGCCATTACGAACACAGGCTGTAAAACAGTGATCACTAAGGTCATTACAGAAAACACCAGACTGATACCTATCAGGATTATTTGTGAGGATAATATGAAGGAGAGTAGCCTTTTCTGGGTGTTTGGAGTCTTACCTTGTGGGATTGGTAATAATCTGAGAAAGATTTAGAGAGTAACATTGCTTTAGGACTTGGGTCAGGTGGTTTAAGCATGTCCCAGTTTAGGTCACCTAGCAGGACAAATTCAAACTTAGTGTAAGTGCCAGGAGAGAGCTTAGGACAGGTTGGGTACAGGCTGGTGCTGATGGAGGACGATAACACCCAGCAACAGTCAACAAAGAGCTATTTGAAAGCTTAATAGTTAAAACCAGCAAATCAAATTGTTTGGGGACAGATTTGGTGGAGGCAACCAAGCACTGAAGGTGGCACTCCACCATCCTTTGGAAAATCTGTCTTGCTGAAAAAGGTTATAACCAGAAAGGTTAACATCAATGTTCAAAACTCTCTTTCTTATCCACGTCTCAGTAATGACCAACACATCTGGATTGGAGCTGTGAACCCACACTTTCAATTGATATATTTTAGGTAATAAGCTTCTAATGTTATCATGCCAAAACCCAGGCTTTTACGAGAGCAGAAATCAGTGAAACACATATCAGAGCACAAGTCAGAATTGGGGCTAGTAAGAGTAGATGGGCCATGGTGTACATGCACATTTCTAGATCAGCAATACAATCAGCGCACGGCAGAGGACAGGGAGAGCTCTGCAGTGTTGAATTTTTATGACATTTGAATGTGCATCAGATGGCAACAATATCCTATTGCACAGCAATTCCATCAGGTAACATGAATCCAAAGCCGGCGAGAGGTGGTTAGAATGGGATGGGAGGCCAAGAGTCTGTGTAACCAATAGAGAGTCAGACAAACATAGGCTCTCCCACAGTTGGGGAAACAAGCAACTTCATAGTCAACAAAGCATGCAGTAGTCATGAGGCAAATAGTATAAAGCACAATAAAAAAATATAACGACTTGGGGCTAGCCATTGTAAGTTCCAAGTCACTCGCCCCAGCAGTGTGTGTGTGCTGGAAGCGAGCAAAAGCTCGGGAGAGAGGGGGGAGTGTGGCGGGGGTACCTGTGGCGGGGGTCGTTAGCTAGCTATATCTCTTCAGTTTCGGCAAATGGTCCTTTACGATGTGGCTGTTGTGGTTGATGTATTTTGGAGATTGCAAGGAGGATATCTTTTGATGTGATCAAAGCAACAACTTACAATTTAAGTTCTTGTCAATATAATAGATCATCTTTGGTTTTTAGATACAAAGTCACACTCCCTCTTCCTGCTCAAACTTGGTTCATGAGCTGTTGGATTGTTGATAAGAATGACAGCTATCTAAGTTTGTTAAATGGCTAGATGTCAACCAAGCATGTTCATGTACAGAAAGAGGCAAAACTATTAGCTATCTATCTAGCTTCTAGCAATAGATGCTATTATTTAGCTAACTGGCTATCAATACGATATTTAGCCATAGATTCAGACAGACTAGAAATAATCAAAGGTAATCAATAACTAAATTAAACCTTATCTACCTGACATTGTCCTTTATTTACATTTTATTATAGCTGAATGTAGCTGCTGTGCTCAAAACAGCAGGTAAGCATTGATGTGTGTTCTAGTCCGGATGGTCATTTGATTAATTGTTCAGCTGTTCTTATGGCTTGGGGGTAAAAGCTGTTAAGGAGCCTTTTGGACCTAGACTTGGAGCTCCGGTACCGCTTGCCGTGTGGTACCAGAGAGAACAGTCTATGACTAGAGTGACTGGAGTCTTTCAAATGGTAAATACAATGGTCACCGTATCGATGCTATAGTCTGGTTTTAATCTGACGTCTAGAATTTCTCGGTAACGGCTGAACGGATCATGGCGAGAGGTGGGGAGTCTGTTGTGTACCTCCAATCAAGTTTTTTAGCGAAGTGTCATCAACATTGGTGTCATATTGGCTTAGATGTGTTGGTAGGAAGATTTAAATGTAACATTGAGCATCGCCCCCCTCAATACTGATTAGATTCTAACACCGCCATTTTCATACTTTGTTAGCTCCGACGCCACAGATGATTTGTCATCTTCTATGCCTATTTAGTACAGAGGTCAAATATGTCACTGGTTAATTAAATGACAAATGAATGAGAAATGAAAGAAAGACATACACACACACACACACACACACACACACACACACACACACACACACACACACACACGTACACACACACACACACACACACACACACACACACACACACACACACACACACAGAGAGAGAGAGACAGCACTTGTTACTGTAGGGTGTTTAATCAGACAATCTTACATTAATCATGCATGGTTTAGCTTATGAGGACAAGATATAGAGGTGTGACAATAGGCTTGGGATAATAATGAGGATGCTTTGCATGATGCATTGGATTCCGACTGGGACTTCAGACAAGAGAGAGTGGCCCTGTCTATGTGTGTATTGGTGTGTGTGTGTGTGTGTGTTAGACTGGCCCTGTCTGGATGGCTGTGCTCATCTGCCTGGCCTGCTGCAGATGCCCTGACACTCTCTCTCTCTCTCTGCGTCAATCATCATCGGCACCTCACGAGAGTGGGCGTTGAGACAAAGAACGGTGTCGGCAGAAAGAGGGCCCTGCTGTGATCCAGTGCACTCTTGAGGATCCGGACAGAAGAGGTTATGTGATAGATGAGGTCTGGAGGCCCGGGACTCTGTGGTGACTAGGACCAGATGTGCTCCTGTAGATGTTACCACTGGGACTGGCCAGACTGGGGAGAGTGAGGGGAGAGAGTGTGTGTATACTGTGTTAGGATGTGTGTGTGTGTCCGTGTGTGTGTGTGGTACTGTAGACCTGCCACTGGGACTGGGGACCTGGCCAAACTGGGGAGAATGTATGCTGTATGATGGAGAGTGTGGAATAGAGTGGCTTGAGATAGAGAGTGTGGCAGATTCAGATAAGGAAGAGTCTGCTGTATGCCGGAGAGTGAGGGTGTATGCAGAATCTTTTGGATGAGACATTAATGCTTAAATTGGCAGCTTATTTTTTAGTACAGTAAAAAAAAGAAAACCAATCACATACACCAGACAGGTGCAGTGGAATGTGTTGTTTTACAGGGTCAGCCATAGTAGTACAATAGGTGTTGTTTTACAGGGTCAGCCATAGTAGTACGATAGGTGTTTTACAGGGTCAGCCATAGTAGTACGATAGGTGTTGTTTTACAGGGTCAGCCATAGTAGTACAATAGGTGTTGTTTTACAGGGTCAGCCATATTAGTACGATAGGTGTTGTTTTACAGGGTCAGCCATAGTAGTACAATAGGTGTTGTTTTACAGGGTCAGCCATAGTAGTACAATAGGTGTTGTTTTACAGGGTCAGCCATAGTAGTACAATAGGTGTTGTTTTACAGGGTTGAGTGCTGAAATGAGGGTTAAGTGCTGAAGGGAAACTATGGGTAAAAAAGGATCTCTGAAGGTGTATTTCATTTATACCACATTGGGATTTGTCATAGTTTCAAGTTTTAATGTCACGTGCAGTAGTACAGTGTAATGCCTTTCTAGCAAGCTCTAAACCCAACAATTCAGTAATCAATAGCAATGTAATACTAAAAATAATGTAAGGTAGAACGAAAACTAATTATGTATAAAAATAAGAAATGAGAAGAACATGATGAAGTAAGTAAGCATACTATATCCAGGGTCAGTTCCAGTACCATATTTACAATGTGCAGGAATACTGGATCAACATAATGGTGCCGGAGGGGATGACTGTCGTTTTACGGGCTCCTAACCAACTGTGCTATTTTGTTAGATTTTCCACATTGTTTGTAACTTATTTTGTACATAATGCTACTGCTTCTGTCTCTTATGACCAAAAAGAGCTTCTGGACATCAGAACAGCGATTACTCACCTCGAACTGGACAAAGATTTTTTTTTTTATGAGCCCGACGCAAAGGATACACTGCTTTGTCAAGACAAGGCCAAATCCCCGTCATCAGCGCGAAGAAAGACGGGAGGAGGCCGGGATGCCTTGTAAGAATTCGCAGACGAGTAGGTAAAGCACCACTTCCTTCTGTATTATTGGCCAACGTGCAATCATTGGAAAACAAACTGGAGGATATCTTATGTTTCACCGAGACGTGGCTGAATGGCGACGCGGATAATATAGAGCTGGCTGGCTTCTCCATGCATCGGCATGACAGCGCAGCTACGTTTGGTACGACGAGGGGCGGGTGTGTGTGTCTGTTTGTCAGTAACTGCTGGTGCGCGATGTCTAATATTAAAGAAGTCTCGAGGTATTGCTCACCCGAGGTAGAATATCTCACGATAAGCTGTAGACCACACTATCTACCAAGAGAGTTCTCATCTATATTATTCGTAGCCGTTTATTTACCACCACAAACCAATACTGGAACTAAGACTGCACTCAACGAGCTGTATACGGCCATAAGTTGTTACGGCGTTCCTCTCTCTCTTCATAAGAAGAGGTGGACTAGTGATCGAGCCAAGGCGCAGCGGGTTGTGAATACATGATGATTTATTAAATAAACAAAACAGACAAAGACGAAAACGAACTATACTTGATATAACTAACAAAATAACAAAACGATGTAGACAGACCTGAACAAACGAACTTACAAATACACGAAGCACGCTGACACAGGAACAGACTACATAAACGCACGAACAAACCGAAACAATCCCGTATGGTGTAACATCGGCACAGACACAGGAGACAATCACCCACAAACAAACAGTGAGAACACCCTACCTAAATATGACTCTTAATTAGAGGAGAACGCAAAACACCTGCCTCTAATTAAGAGCCATACCAGGCAACCAAAACCAACATAGAAACAGATAACATAGACTGCCCACCCAAAACACATGCCCTGACCTAAACACATACAAAAACAACATAAAACAGGTCAGGACCGTTACATAAGTAAACAAGAACATTCTCATCCAGAAGCATCGCACCTAATGGCCAGGGACTTTAATGCAGGCAAACTTAAATCTATTTTACCAAATTTCTACCAGCATGTGCAAACTGAGGGAAACCCTCTAGATCACCTTTACTCCACACACAGAAACACATACAAAACTCTAGATCACCTTTACTCCACACAGAAACACATACAAAACTCTAGATCACCTTTACTCCACACACAGAGACACATACAAAACTCTAGATCCCCTTTACTCCACACACAGAGACACATACAAAACTCTAGATCCCCTTTACTCCACACACAGAGACACATACAAAACTCTAGATCACCTCTACTCCACACAGAAACACATACAAAACTCTAGATCACCTTTATTCCACACACAGAGACACATACAAATCTTTCCCTCGTCCTCCATTTGGCAAATCTGACCATAATTTTATCCTCCTGATTCCTGCTTACAAGCAAAAACTAAAGCAGGAAGCACCAGTGACTCGCTCAATACAGAAGTGGTTAGATGACGCGTATGCTACGCTGCAGGACTGTTTTGCTAGCACAAACTGGAATATGTTCTGAGATTCATCTAACGGCATTGAGGAGAATACCACCACAATCCCTGTCTTCATCAATAAGTGCATCAAAGACGTCATCCCCACATTGACCGTACATACATTTCCCAACCAGAAGCCAGGGATTACAGGCAACATCCACACCAAGCTAAAGGCTAGAGCTGACGCTTTCAGGGAGCAGGACACAAATCCGGACTAGTCGTCTCTGTCCCAAGTGTCGCCGGAACTTCTACAAACTTGTTAAGCTGGAGTATTGGTACATTGTGGGAAGCAACCTGTCTATCTAGAGAGACTACTGCCTTCCAATCCATTCATATCCTTTAATCGTCCATGAAAGCATATGGATACCATTAGACACTATACCCATCCTTATGAAATGCAAATCTTTTGACTTGTGATCAAATACTACAAGTTTGGGAACTTCTAAAGTCAAAGGAATAGTAGTGAGCTCTACCTTTAGAATGTTAGAATGTGACCCTACCTGAATATGTATGGCAATACAGGCTCTTCAAAGAAGAGGTTTTTAACCTCAAAGACAGAGGTGTTCGAGGAGTTAGAGCCGGTAGAGCTCAGTCTGTCAGTGAGTCCTGTTTGGTTCCCCATTTCCAATCTCTGGCTTTAGTTTATCATCAGTGGAGACAAGGTAGAGGGCTGTGTCAAATACCTACACACACAGATATAAAAGAGGATAGGTAACACAGAGAGAAGAGAGAGGGAGGGCTATGTCTCCTCTTTGTGCCTGTACCTAGTCACCCACCAAGAACACCCATTCCCATTCCCATTCCCATTCCCATTCCCATCTCTCTCTCTCTCTCTCTCTCTCTCTCTCTCTCACTCACACACTTAAAAGTGGATGGAGTGGGGTGACACATGCACACACACAAACACTCCTTAATGGGCCTCACAATTAATACTAATAACTACTAAGACCAGAAATCAATTGGCGCAAATGAAAGTTATTTGTTGCTAGCTATGCTTTGCTAATTGCATTGTTAAAAGGTGTTGATGCATCCACCATAGACATGAACCTCTCTACAGAGGAAATCTATAGCGCTATCACAGGGAAATAGGTGAAAGAAAATATGCTTTTTGTCAATAGTGCAATGTCAGCTTATTCTGCTGGTGCACTGAGAAAAATGCTGGGTTGTTTGGGTGACTGCTGGGTTGCATGCATTGGATCACAAAAGATAGGTACACATTAGACAACTATAAAAATCTTTACGTCGTTGGAGCACTCACAATATGAGAATTGTCTGCATAATCTTGTCATCACTATTCTGGACGGCTCTGACTTAGAATATGTGGACAACTACAAATACCTAGGTGTCTGGTTAGACTGTAAACTCTCCTTCCAGACTCACATCAAGCATCTCCAATCCAAAGTTAAATCTAGAATCGGCTTCCTATTCCGCAACAAAGCATCCTTCACTCATGCTGCCAAACATGCCCTCGTAAAACTGACTATCCTACCGATCCTTGACTTCGGTGATGTCATTTACAAAATAGCCTCCAAAACCCTACTCAATAAATTGTATGCAGTCTATCACAGTGCCATCCGTTTTGTCACCAAAGCCCCATATACTACCCACCACTGCGACCAGTACGCTCTCGTTGGCTGGCCCTCGCTTCACACTCGTCACCAAACCCACTGGCTCCAGGTCATCTACAAGACCCTGCTAGGTAAAGTCCCCCCTTATCTCAGCTCGCTGGTCACCATAGCAACGCCCACCCGTAGCACGCGCTCCAGCAGGTATATCTCTCTGGTCACCCCCAAAACCAATTCTTCCTTTGGCCGCCTCTCCTTACAGTTCTCTGCTGCCAATGACTGGAACGAACTACAAAAATCTCTGAAACTGGAAACACTTATCTCCCTCACTAGTTTTAAGCACCAGCTGTCAGAGCAGCTCATAGATTACTGCACCTGTACATAGCCCATCTATAATTTAGCCCAAACAACTACCTCTTTACCTACTGTATTTATTTATTTTGCTCCTTTGCACCCCATTATTTCTATCTCTGCTTTGCACCTTCTTCCACTGCAAACCAACCATTCCAGTGTTATTTTTTTTACTTGCTATATTGTATTTACTTCGCCACCATGGCCTTTTTATATATTTATTGTTAAGGCTGTCGCTTTCCTCATCCTCAGATGAGGTGAGGAGAGAAGGATCTTCAGACCAAAATGCGGAGTCAGGGAAATAAGCCATCTTTATTACAAATACGACGTCGACTAAACAAAACAAAACACTTTCAAAACTTACAAAATAACAAAACAAAACGAACGGAACCTGAACATAAACTTACATCGACAAACGTAAACTCACGAACAGGAACGTTACATCGAAACGTACGAACAGCCAAACAGTCCCGATAGTGAATAACATCGAACACAACGAAGACATCACAGGAGACAATCACCCACAAACAAACAGTGAGAATGCCCTACCTAAATATGACTCTTAATCAGAGGCAAACGCAAACCACCTGCCTCTAATCAAGAGCCATACCAGGCAAACCAAAACCAACATAGAAACAGATAACATAGACTGCCCACCCAAAACACATGCCCTGACCATAAACACATAAAAAACAACATAAAACAGGTCAGGACTGTTACAGTACCCCCCCCTCAAGGTGCGCACGCCGGGCGCACCAGCACAAAGTCCAGGGGAGGGTCCGGGTGGGCAGTTGACCACGGTGGTGGTTCCGGCTCAGGACGCTGTCCCCATACCAACATAGTCACTCCCCTCTTCTGTCTACCCCTTCTAATGACCACCCTAACACTACCCTCCCCTAAATAAACGACCAGCACCGGAACAAGGGGCAGCACCGGGACAATGGGCAGCACCGGGACAAGGGGCAGCACCGGGACAAGGGGCAGCACCGGGACAAGGGGCAGCACCAGGATAAGGACCAGCACCGGAATAAGGGACAGCACCGGGACAAGGGGCAGCACCGGGACAAGGGGCAGCACCGGGACAAGGGGCAACACCGGGACAAGGGGCAGCACCGGGACAAGGGGCAACACCGGGACAAGGGGCAGATCCCGGCTGAAGGACTCTGGCAGGTCCTGTTTGGACGGCTCTGGCAGGTCCTGGCTGGACGGCTCTGGCAGGTCCATGCAGGCTGACGGCTCTCGACACTCATGGCAGACTGACGGCTCTCTACGCTCATGGCAGGCTGACGGCTCTCGACGCTCATGGCAGGCTGACGGCTCTCGACGCTCATGGCAGGCTGACGGCTCTCGACGCTCATGGCACGCTGACGGCTCTCGACGCTCATGGCTCTCTGACGGCTCTGGCTGCTCATGGCTCTCTGACGGCTCTGGCTGCTCATGGCTCTCTGACGGCTCTGGCTGCTCATGGCTCTCTGACGGCTCTGGCTGCTCATGGCTCTCTGACGGCTCTGGCTGCTCATGGCTCTCTGACGGCTCTGGCTGCTCATGGCTCTCTGACGGCTCTGGCTGCTCATGGCTCGCTGGCGGCTCTGGCAGATCCTGTCTGGTTGGCGGCTCTGGCAGATCCTGTCTGGTTGGCGGCTCTGGCAGATCCTGTCTGGTTGGCGGCTCTGGCAGATCCTGTCTGGTTGGCGGCTCTGGCAGATCCTGTCTGGTTGGCGGCTCTGGCAGATCCTGTCTGGCTGACGGCTCTAGCGGCTCCTGTCTGGCTGACGGCTCTAGCGGCTCCTGTCTGGCGGATGGCTCTGTAGGCTCATGGCAGACGGGCGGCTTTGCAGGCTCATGGCAGACGGGCGGCTTTGCAGGCTCATGGCAGACGGATGGCTCAGACGGCGCTGGAGAGACGGATGGCTCAGATGGCGCTGGGGAGACGGATGGCTCAGATGGCGCTGGGGAGACGGATGGCTCAGATGGCGCTGGGGAGACGGATGGCTCAGATGGCGCTGGGGAGACAGATAGCTCTGTAGGGAGGAGAAGGAGAGACAGCCTGGTGCGTGGTCTAGGCACCGGCTGCGCTGGAGAGGAGGAAACAGCAGGAGAGAGAACCCGGAGAGACAGCCTGGTACGGGGGGCTGCCACCGGAGGACTGGTACATGGAGGTGGCACCGGGTCTACCGGACCGTGAAGGAGGACACGTGCTCTTGAGCACCGAGCCTCCCCAACCCTACCAGGTTGAATGAACCCCGTAGCCCTGCCAGTGCGGCGAGGTGGAGTAGCCCGCACTGGGCTATGCAGGCGAACCGGGGACACCACCTGTAAGGCTGGTGCCATGTACACCGGCCCGAGGAGACGTACTGGAGACCAGATACGTTGGGCCGGCTTCATGGCACTCGGCTCGATGCCCAACCTAGCCCTCCCAGTGCGGCAAGGTGGAATAGCCCGCACTGGGCTAAGCACGCGTACTGGGGACACCGTGCGCTCTACCGCATAACACGGTCTCTTACCAGTACGACGCCTTCTACCTCCACGGTAAGCACGGGGAGTTGGCTCGGGTATCCTACCCGGCTTTGCCACACTCCTCGTGTGCCCCCCCCCCAAAAAATTTTGGGTCTGACTCACGGGCTCCCAACCGCGTCGTCGCGCTGCCTCCTCATACCAGCGCCGCTCAGCCTTCGCTGCTTCCAATTCCTCCTTTGGACGGCGATATTCCCCTGGTTGAGCCCAAGGTCCTCTACCGTCCAAGATCTCCTCCCAAGTCCAGAAGTTCCTGTTGCTCCGTCGAGCATTCCCATACCGCTTGGTCACATTTTGTTGGTGGGTGATTCTGTTAAGGCTGACGCTCTCCTCATCCTCGGAAGAGGTGAGGAGAGAAGGATCCTCAGACCAAAACGCAGGCTTTGGGAAATAAGCCATCTTTATTACAAATACGACGTCGACTAAACAAAACAAAACACTTTCAAAACTTACAAAATAACAAAACGTAACGAACGGAACCTGAACATAAACTTACATCGACAAACGTAAACTCACGAACAGGAACGTTACATCGAAACGTACGAACAGCCAAACAGTCCCGATAGTGAATAACATCGAACACAACGAAGACATCACAGGAGACAATCACCCACAAACAAACAGTGAGAATGCCCTACCTAAATATGACTCTTAATCAGAGGCAAACGCAAACCACCTGCCTCTAATCAAGAGCCATACCAGGCAAACCAAAACCAACATAGAAACAGATAACATAGACTGCCCACCCAAAACACATGCCCTGACCATAAACACATAAAAAACAACATAAAACAGGTCAGGACTGTTACATTTATTTATTTATTTATATATATATTTTGTTTGCCTTCACCTCCCTTATCTCACCTCACTTGCTCATATTGTATATAGACTTATTTTCACTGTATTATTGACTGTATGTTTGTTTTACTCCATGTGTAACTATGTGTTGTTGTATGTGTCGAACTGCTTTGCTTTATCTTGGCCAGGTCGCAATTGTAAATGAGAACGTGTTCTCAATTTGCCTACCTGGTTAAATAAAGGTGAAATAAAAATAAATAAATCGAGAAGCCCGCGACTGGCACATCACACGAGTTTGCTCACACCTATCTAGACCCCTCACTGTCCTGCGAATTCCAGATGTGTCGTGGCCCGCCTCCTACTCTGTGGCTGTAGCCGAGTAATTGAGGTGGCTTTCTTTTTTTTTACTCTGCCTAGAAGGCCAGTATCCCGGAGTCGCCTCTTCACTGTTGACGGTGAGACTGGTGTTGAGACTGGTGTTTTGTGGGTACTATTTAATGAAGCTGGCAGTTGAGGACTTCTGAGGCATCTGTTTCTCAAACTAGACACTCTAATGTACTTGTCCTCTTGCTCAGTTGTTCACCGGGGCCTCACACTTCTCTTTCTATTCTGGTTAGAACCAGTTTGCGCTGTTCCTTGAAGGGAGTAGTACACAGCGTTGTACGAGATCTTCAGTTTCTTGGCAATTTCTCACATGGAATAGTCTTCCTTTCTCAGAACAAGAATATACTAATGAGTTTCAGAAGAAAGTGCTTTGTTTCTGGCCATTTTGAGCCTGTACTCGAACCTACAAATGCTGATGCTCCAGATACTCAACTAGTTTAAAAAAGGACAGTTTTATTGCTTCTTTAACCAGAACAACAGTTTTCAGCTGTGCTAACAAAAGGGTTTTCTAATGATCAGTTAGCCTTTTAAAATGATAAACTTGGATTAGCTAACACAACGTGCCATTGGAACACAGGAGTGATGGTTGCAGATAATGGGCCTCTGTACGCCAATGTAGATATTCCATTAACAAATCTGTCGTTTCCAGCTACAATAGTAATTTACAATATTAACAATGTCTACACTGTATTTCTGATCAATTTTATGATATTTTAATGGACACAAAATGTGCTTTTCTTTCAAAAACAAGGACATTTCTAAGTGACCCCAAACCTTTGAATGGGAGTGTATATTTAAGGAAAACTTGATGAACAGGTATGACATTATTCTTACAGGTTGCCAAAAATAATGATCTAAAAGCCTCCTGAAAATAACCTAAGGATTACATTAAAAAGACCCAGTTGCTGCGTCAACCCAGTATGGAAGTGAATAAAAACCCAACTGATGTTTAAATTAACCCATGTTTGGGTAATCCCAACAACCCAACTTCTGTCCAATATTTACCCAGCGCTGGGTTATCAAATAATCCAAATGGGGTTGTTTTTTACACAGCATTTTTAGAGTGTAGATAGGTAGTGAAAGCATTAGCTGCAATTAGGACCTTCTATATTTGCAGTGATACTTATCTCTCTCATTGTGTTGTAGACGTAACACTGAGACCAGAGCAAGGTCATAAAAGCATTACCATTTTACGAACAACACCTTTAAACGCATTCAGACTCTGTTTAGATATATATATAGCTCTCTCTATCTCTGAGATCAGAAAAGAGACGCCTCATAGGAGTCATGTTTCTATTTAGCCTGGTCCCAGATCTGTTTGTGCTGTCTAGCCTACTCCTATGCTGACAATGACCATAGGAGTTGGCAAGACAGCACAAACGGGTGTGGGACCAGGCTAGTTTCTAATCTAATCAGGTCTCTAATTGAATGTCAGTGTGGAGCTCACAGCAGGAGAAAAAGGCCATGGGATTGAACTGTCTCAGACAGACACATCCCGCTACCACAGAGATGAATACAGGATGAGAGAGAGGAAGATGGAGGGCCACCAGGATGGCCACATCAGGACCTGCCGCACTGGGCTGCACTTGGCTTGTCCTACATGGTTACTGTCACTGTCTCCTTCTCCATCCCAAAGTCTATCCCATAATGGGTCTGGTTGTCCTCACACACTCTTAAATTCAAGTCCAATTTCAAGTTAATTTAACTCATTCACAAGGCAGAGGACAATTTAACTCAGTATTGTGGACTAGAATACTGCAAACCCCTATGCCTTTCAGGGACATTTTATAGAAAGCTATCTTGTTCATTCATGGGCGCACTGCTACATTGGAGTGTTATATTAAAATGACTTTGATTTTATTGTAATATCAACAGGATTATATGTGACATATTTCTGAGGAGAGGGCTGGGGTAAAAAGGCAACCTGATTATCATTTTACCTATTCTACTCTCAGCTGAATGGAACGTTCTAAAAAGCCAATCACCACATTGAATGTCAACAGTGACAAATGTGATTTGAAACATAATTTCTCTCTTTACTGCAGTTTGCAGTGGCTCTGTGTGTGCGAGACTGTGTCTTTGTGTGTGCGTGTGTGTGTGTGCTACTTCGAATCGAAAGAGGGTCTGTCAGTCAGTGTTTCCTTGCACCATAAGACAGTGTGACAGGAGGACGATTCTGTGATCGTAGAGAAGGTGGCCTACTTTACACAGCAGTATACTCTGAGCCCCCTATACCTTAGGAAACCTTGATATCCCCTTCCGTCTCTCCTCTCATCCTTTTTCTCCCCCTTTCTCTGGGTGACTGGTGAGGGCAGTGCCAGGGGCTAGGTTGGGCCGTCCAGGAGATCCAGGGAGGGGGGACGCAGCGGGCAGGCTGATGCCCAGCTGTGTTGCTGCCTGTGAGGCTGTCATCACAACCACCTCGCCCTGAGCTCTGGAGCTCCACAGCGCTCCATACCCCAGCCAGGCTGTGTGTCCCTCTGCCCGTCCCCAGAGCACCGAACCTTGGGTCTCACAGAGGAAGAACAGCTACAGCCACAACCCAGCCCCTCGCTGAGACCAGAGTAGACAAGGTGGCTGCTCACTCCTTAATGGGCAACTAGGGGAGATAACACTGGATTAGATGGAGAGAGAATCTACAATACAATTGCATTTAAAACCGATTTGTAAAAAATCACTTTTAACTTGAGGTCAAGTTTCTGTTCATCCATAATACTAAGATGATTCAAACTGGTAGGAAAAATGAGTAGAATAATGAGAAGGATGATTCTGTCGTTTCTATCAGTCTATTCTGCTCTGAAGGTTGAACATCTGAGCGACACACACACTCCCTCTCTATCTATCTAATAATCTTGTCATTTTCCACTGCATTTACCCTACTAAAATGTTCATTAGTGATGGATTACTTATAGCTGTCTTCAGAACTCCCTGGAAATGGTCTGTGTCCCTATGGGCCCTAGTCAAAAGTATCTCTCTCAATACAAAAATCTATAAAAAAATGTAAACAATACAAAAACATACACATACAAACAACAGCATAAAGACATCAACTACATCACCCTGCCCAGACCCACCTGCTCACACCTATGGAACGCTGTTTGGGTCTTTGCGTTTCAAAAAAGATAAACGTCAAATAACACTATTTGACTGGTCAAATAAGCTTGTTGACCAGGACTTAAATATGACTGCACGTCACATAATAATTGAACACATTCATACATTTTTTACGTGGTTATTACACATTGATTACACTATCACTCAAATTTCATATGTCGCAACGATTCATATGCTATGATGTTGGTAAAGTTTTGTATCGCGCACCTGCCCTTCCCCAAGCTCTGGACAGTGCTGGTCATAAAAAAATCTAGCAAGCTGATGGATGCAAACAATGTTCTTCCCCAAAGACATAGCAAAACAACAATCTGTTTCAGTAGCTATAGTCAGCTAGCTAACTATCTAGCTAGGTGTCATCATCTAAAATACCTCTCATTTGTAAGACATTTCTTATTTGATTAATGGTGGTCTGACCCATCTATTTAGCCATAATTGTGGAATTTCGGTTAGCCTTCTAAATAAAAGTATTTTTTGACTGTGATGCAAATTAATACAAATAGTGGAATTGTGACATAATTGAATAGATCATGCTAAATAAGGTTGGAATGTTGTTATATAAAATCAACAAAGACAATAATTTGTTAATTTGACAAAAATCTGTTCAAATCACACTGGATGTATTAGACTTTAGAATTGCATTGTGGCCATATTTATTTCACTGTACAGCCTTACCTATGGATTGTGGATCAATGACATGGGGTTTCAGTCTACTCAGTTATACCCAGAGAACAGTAGCCAGCTACCCCAGAAGTTGCTAATAACATGTGTATCAAAGATATTTGCCAATATTTGCCCATTTTTGATCCTGATCTTATTTAAAATCCTCACACAGACGTTTTCCCATTCGGTCAAACAAATAATGCTTATTACCAACTAGAGGTCTACCGATTATGATTTTTCAACGCCGATACCGATTATTGGATGACCAAAAAAGCCGATACCGATTAATCGGACGATTTTTTTATTTTATTTATTTGTAATAATGACAATTACAACAATACTGAATGAACACTTATTTTAACTTAATATAATGCATCAATAAAATCAATTTAGCCTCAAGTAAATAATGAAACATGATCAATTTGGTTTAAATAATGCAAAAACAAAGTGTTGGAGAAGAAAGTAAAAGTGCAATATGTGCTATGTATGAAAGCTAACGTTTCAGTTCCTTGCTCAGAACAGGAGAACATATGAAAGCTGGTGGTTCCTTTTAACATGAGTCTTCAATATTCCCAGGTAAGAAGTTTTAGGTTGTAGTTATTATAGGAATTATAGGACTATTTCCCTCTATACCATTTGTATTTCATTAACATTTGACTATTGGATGTTCTTATAGGCACTTTAGTATTGCAAGTGTAACAGTATAGCTTCCATCCCTCTCCTCGCTCCTCCCTGTGCTCGAACCAGCAACACAACGACAACAGCCACCATCGAAGCAGCGTTACCCATGCAGAACAAGGGGAACAACTACTAGAAGGATCAGAGCGAGTGACGTTTGAAACGCTATTAGCGCGTGCTAACTAGCTAGCCATTTCACTTCGGTTACACCAGCCTCATCTTGGGAGTTGATAGGCTTGAAGTCATAAACAGCGCAATGCTTGATGCACAACGAAGAGCTGCTGGCAAAACGCACGAAAGTGCTGTTTGAATGAATGTTTACGCACCTGCTTCTGCCTACCACCGCTCAGTTAGATACTTAGATTCTTGTATGCTTGTATGCTCAGTCAGATTATATGCAACGCAGGACACGCTAGATAATATCTAGTAATATCATCAACCATGTGTAGTTAACTAGTGATTATGATTGATTGTTTTTATAAGATAAGTTTAATGCTAGCTAGCAACTTACTTTGGCTTACTGCATTCGCGTAACAGGCAGTATCCTTGTGGAGTGCAACGAGAGAGAGGCAGGTCGTTATTGCGTTGGACTAGTTAACTGTAAGGTTGCAAGATTGTATCCCCCGAGCTGAAAAAGTGAAAATCTGTCGTTCTGCCCCTGAACAAGGCAGTTAACCCACCGTTCCTAGGCCGTCATTGAAAATAAGAATGTGTTCTTAACTGACTTGCCTAGTTAAATAAAGGTATAAAACAAAATAATAAAAATTTAAATAAAAAAAAATCGGCAAATCGGCGCCCAAAAATACCGATTTCAGAGTGTTATGAAAACTTGAAATCGGCCCTAATTAATCGGCCATTCCGATTAATCGGTCGACCTCTATTACCAACGCGGTATTGTAAACACATCGTTTGTGGCCGGTGTGCGCTTGTTTGCAGACTTTTTTTTGTACAGCTTTGACAGTGCTACTGATTGTAGTGGTGGTGCTTGGATTCAGCACACACAACATTCTATAATAGAACTGTGTTATTTGACATGTCAAATTAAAAGATAATTTAATTTAATAAAATAATACTAATTAACGCGTATCTTTTTTGACACACGCAAAGACACAAAACGGTGTTCCATACACACCCCCATCACTCTCCGCCACATGGCCTCAAACTGCACCATTTTGTTTCTCTCCGTCACCCACGCGCTTTCAACATCTAGATAATAAAGCGTTTGACCTTTCCATTGTGTTATGAATGGAATATTGGTTGATTTACAGTTTTTAAGAATACACTTTTTCAAGATTATTGACGAGAAAGTATAATCTCAATACATATTACAACTGTATTGTTGTAGAATTGTACTCCTGAACAGAAGATGATCTGTGTGGTTCACATCTGTGACACATTGACACTGAGAAGAAGCTAAATGACTTTTAAACTATTTTATTTTTTACAATTTCACTGCCTAGTTAACTGGACTATAAATACACATTTTGTTGGTTCGTTTTTACAATGTAAGCTATTCATTACATAGACATGGCCTTGTCTTCTTATTCAAACATACAGTCCAGTCCGGTCCAGTCCAGTCCTGTCCAGTACATGGCTTTTGCCCAGTGTTTCCACCCACAATGTGTTGAACAGATTTAGGCTAAATAAAATCAATGGGTTTGGGGTAAGGTCAAAAGGATGGTTCTGGTGGGTGGTCCTGTTCATCCTGCAGTGGATGGGGTACACGCACACACATGCAAACTGTCCAAAAACTCAGTGCTGAGTTAATTTACCCAAGGCTATCTAAGATCTATCATTTTCCACAGGGAAGGAAGTGCGCCAGACTAGGTTTATGTCCAGTGAGACTAAAGTTTCTTGCTTAAGGGAACATTGGTAGTAGGTGGCATCTGAAACATTTGTGCCAGCAACCCTATGGTTGCCAGCTCACTCCCGCCATCCACCCTCCAGTTGCTGGACTGCTTCTCTAAGCTACCACTGACTCTATCTTGTGGTGAGGTGTTGTGGTGAGTCAACTCCAGCCCCCCACAGTCTAAGGCAGTAGAAACCAGCCATTTGCCCTGTCACATTGATTCTGCTGTGTTGTGCTGTTTCTGCTTGATCCACACCGGGAGAGATTATTATTACCCTGTTTGTCTACTGCAACAGCAGCACTGGTGGAAACAGTACTCACAGCTGTTGTTGTGGTTGTGTTGGTTGCTGTGGTCAAAATCATAGCATGGTAGTGATCATTTGCTGTTGTTGATTTGTACTGGTTTCCCAGCCAGCACATAATGTTCTGAGAACCATATGTTTCTTAGAGCTTGGTGAGACTGTGGTTGTCCTATGGTTCTATTTGGTTCTATTTCTTACAACCTTTCCACAACGTTTGGAACATTCTCAGCACATTTAAAGAGCTTGACAAAATAACATTATTTTCTTGGTATTTCATTACTTTTACAGAATGTTTCCTAAAAGTTCAAACATGGTTACATTTAATAACATTTTTGGTAATGTTCTCCAACTGGTTTGACATTGGGAATGTTCTCACATAGTTCAGAGAACGTTAAGAAATAACGTTCTTCTGTGGGAATATCAGGACTAAAGCATAACATTTTCTATAGGTTTCCTCGTGGTTCTATTTAAAGTCATGTTCTCAGAACATTAAGAAAACTTTCCATAAAAACCGTAAGAAAACATTAGTAACGTTCAAAGAGCGTTCTAAGAATGTTATTTAAAAACATATCTATTCCGTTCTCAGCGTCAAACAAAACTCTGTTGTTAAGAGTTAAGAGTGGTGTTGTGTTCTCTTTTTGGGCTTAGTTGTGGTCAATTTGCAGTGTAAAAATTATTATAATTATGTTCCGGCTCCCCAACCATCCGCTGCGGCTGAATCTAGTTGCCTAGGCCTGCTGTACTCTGCTGCACTCTACTGTACTGTACTGTCCAAACTTGTGAAACATAGCTGTCTATGATTGTGGACGTTGAAATCAAGGCTGGTCCAGACAGCACCAAAACAAATACCCCAAAAAAGACGGCCAGTCCGGACAGGACCATTTTCCCACCGTCGGCTTGTTGGGATGGCCCCACTAAATCCACATTCAGTCAATCATGGGAACATATGGTAAGAGTTAGAGAGAACCCACCATACACCCACACGCAAACACACACACACGCAAACAAACACTGGCTAAAACATAGACCTAGCTGTGTTCTTGCAGGGTATGGCCAGGTCTGAGGATATTACACAAAGAAAAAGAGAAATGTGATCCAGGGATGTCTGTGGAATAAAAACAGATGGACTGCATCACAAATGGCAGGCTATTCGCTATATAGTGCACTACTTTTGACCTGGGCCCATAGCGCTCTGGTCGAAAGCTCTGCACTATGTAGGGATTAGGGTGCCATTTGAGACGCATCCTCTGTTGTTGAATCCCCAGCCTTCAGGCCTTTTCTCTTATTAAAATATCAAGGTTTTATTGAATTTAACATGTTTAGAGGTAGAGGGACCATAAACAGTTCTATTTGAGCAAGGACGGCTTTAAGAGGGCTTCTGAGAGGCATCTACATTCCATTTACATGCTAAACACAACACTACTAGCCTACAGCCTACACAAAGGTGTGTTGGTGTGTGTGTGGGTGTGTGTGTGTGTGTGTGTGTGTGTGTGTGTGTGTGTGTGTGTGTGTGTGTGTGTGTGTGTGTGTGTGTGTGTGTGTGTGTGTGTGTGTGTGTGTGTGTGTGTGTGTGTGCGTGCGTGCGTGCGTGCGTGCGTGCGTGCGTGCGTGCGTGCGTGCGTGCGTGCGTGCGTGTGCGTGCGTGACTGTGCTTGCAAGTTTCTGTGCAATATGCTCCTCTTAATATTCTGTAAAATATGTTTCTGAAGGAGTGTTGATGATGGTTCTTTTGAAGGAGCTGTTAGCATTGTGTTCTCTCTGTGCTACTCCCCCACAGACACACACACAGACACTCCCTCTTTATCTAATCATTTTGTCATTTTCCACTGCATTTACCCCAACTAAGCAGTCAATTAAGGATGTCATATTTAGCTGTCTTCAAAACTCCCTAAAAATGGTGCCTTAAAAGGTTAATGGAATTTCAAAGGCATAGGCTGAGTCCCGAATGGCACCCTATTCCTTATAAAGTGCACTACTTTTGACTAGAGCGATATGAGGCCCTCGTCAAAAGTAATCCTCATATAGGGAATAAGGTGCCATTTTGGATGCAAACAGAATGGGGAGAGATTTTGAAAAGCCTGGATGAGAGCCGCTGTCTCTTTACTCATTACAGATAATTTCCGCCAAATCATCCCCAGGATGAAACTACAGAAAGAAATGGAGACAGAATGTTCTAAGTCGTAGTGTCACATGTTTCAGCATGTCATTGTACTCTTGTGCTAATGACAGAGAAAAGGGACAACTATTGAAAATGAGAATGTAGTCTCATATTGATAACTTCTCTAGTTAAATTAAGGTTAGATAAAATAATTTAAACAAGTAAATACTTCTTTAAAATAATATATTTATCCATCTCCATCTCTCCGTTGACAGAACTTTGATATTTAATATTTGTATTTTCATGTATGTTCAACTATCATCTTTACTTGATAGTCAGCTCATCACATCAGTATGCTTTACTGCATGTGAATAAGGTTAAGGTTCCCACGGGGGGCCAGTACAAAAAAAGTATGAATGTATGTACTTGTAAGTCGCTCTGGATAAGAGCGTCTGCTAAATGACTTAAATGTAAATGTTAATGAAATTAGCAGCACTAGCTAAAGCAGTGCAACATTTGACAGAGTCAGATATCAGTGTTATAATTAAGCATAAAGACCAGAGGAGGTGTGGTACAGTGCATTCGGAAAGTATTCAGACCCCTTCCCCTTTTCCCTTTTTTTTAATGTTAGAGCCGTATTCTAAAATGGATTAAATACAACATTTTCCTCATCAATCTACACACAATACCACGTGACAAATAAACTTTGATTTGAATAACAAAGCGAAAACAGGTTTTCAGAAATGTTTGCACAATAAAAAAACAGAAATACCTTATTCACATAACTATTCAGACCCTTTGCTATGAGACTCTAAATTGAGATTAACTATATCCTGTTTCCATCGATCATCCCTGAAATGTTTCTACAACTTGACTGGAGTCCACTTGTGTTCAATTAAATTGATTGGACATGATTTGGAAAGGCACACACCTGTCTATACAAGGTTCCACAGTTGACAGTGTATGTCTGAGCAAAATCCAATCCATGAGGTCAAAGGAATTGCCTGTAGAGCCCAGAGACAGGATTGTGTCAAGTTCGTAGGAAAATGTTAAGATATTGATGAGGAATTGCACGTATGAACTATCTTATGAACTTCTTATTTTTCTTCTTAAGCAGCTTCTTAAGTTTTTTGAAACTGAGCCCAAGTCTCTTCCTAGAGCTGGCTGCCTGGCCAAACTGAGCATTATTTCAATATGTTGGTAACCCGTTGTATAAAAGTGATAATGCCCTCGAAGCCGATGTTTGGGGGATATATTGGCACGTTTGCCGGCCCTTGACTTCTTCCTGGGCCTAACAACACCCGTGCCAATATATTTTCCAAACACCGTCTTCTCGGGCATTATCACTTAAATATACCATAGCTGTCAGACAATCAGCATTCAGGGCTCGACCCACCCATTTTATAATAATAGCCAGGTAGTGAAAGAATTGGAAGTGGATAGAAAGCTGGGAACACAACGGAAGACGCTCTCTCTTCTTTTTTTAATATCGGTGTTATCACTTATTTTACATTCCTGGTTATTCCCAGTACTTTCAAGCCTGCTATTGTCCCGGTCTTGCAGTTAAACATTGAGGAGTTGTAAAAGCTCTTAGGTCCCAGTAGTCTGCATGTTTTTATTTCTAATTCATGAACTGGTGACAGTAGATTTAACCCAGTGATTTAACCCAGTGCTTTTTATCGTTGAGAAAGAGCCCTATTTCATGTATTTTGCAATGCAACCACTAAAGGATTTTGATCATAAACAGTTGCAAGTATTCACAGACTTGCCATATGCAACTTACCAGTTATTGGAAGGCTTTTTGAGCTGGTAAAATAAGAAACAGTTTAATGATATAATCTAAGCAGAAATATAGTTAGACAGAGGATAAATTGTGACTCACAAAACAAATTAATTAATTTAGCTAGATTTCTGATTCACTCAAGTTACAGTAATCTGTTAACATTATGATAAAATATATAGTATATACAACCAAAATATACGTACAACTTAAATCAATGTGATTTGTTGAAAAACATCAACAAAAGTTCAATGTTAGTCAGGACTAGGAGACATTTTATTTCCTGTCACCATTAGTCAGGACTAGGAGACATTTTATTTCCTGTCACCATTAGTCAGGACTATGAGACGTTTTATTTCCTCTCACCATTAGTCAGGACTATGAGACGTTTTATTTCCTCTCACCATTAGTCAGGACTATGAGACGTTTTATTTCCTCTCACCATTAGTCAGGACTATGAGACGTTTTATTTCCTCTCACCATTAGTCAGGACTATGAGACGTTTTATTTCCTCTCACCATTAGTCAGGACTATGAGACGTTTTATTTCCTCTCACCATTAGTCAGGACTAGGAGACATTTTATTTCCTGTCACCATTAGTCAGGACTATGAGACGTTTTATTTCCTCTCACCATTAGTCAGGACTATGAGACGTTTTATTTCCTCTCACCATTAGTCAGGACTATGAGACGTTTTATTTCCTCTCACCATTAGTCAGGACTATGAGACGTTTTATTTCCTCTCACCATTAGTCAGGACTATGAGACGTTTTATTTCCTCTCACCATTAGTCAGGACTATGAGACGTTTTATTTCCTCTCACCATTAGTCAGGACTATGAGACGTTTTATTTCCTCTCACCATTAGTCAGGACTATGAGACGTTTTATTTCCTCTCACCATTAGTCAGGACTATGAGACGTTTTATTTCCTCTCACCATTAGTCAGGACTATGAGACGTTTTATTTCCTCTCACCATTAGTCAGGACTATGAGACGTTTTATTTCCTCTCACCATTAGTTATGACTATGAGACGTTTTATTTCCTCTCACCTCTCAACGTTAGTCAGTACTAGGAGAGGTTTTGTATGTGTACTGTCTAAGCTTGAGGGTACATTTATATTTGCCTTTATCTTAAATATCAACAATTCATAGTCTGATGGTGTGGATTTAATTGATTGAACATTTATTTTGCACTGCGATCAGAAAGCTTTTTTTTTGCCAATGAAACATCACAAAATGTGGCTGATATCCCATGAAATGGTGTCGTGTTAGGCGTTTATTAACATATAGAGTATAAATACAAATACTAGATTGTGGTGTTCTTAAGATGTTGTGGACATTATTACTGTGGCCTAGGAGGATCATGTCCCTGCTCTCTTGTCCAACAACCCACCACCTCTACCCCCTTGTACTCTTCAATGCCCCTGCACTCGCCGATGTAAATGTCCTTACAAGCCCATGCCCATTGTTCCCCGGCCCCATCACTAATCTGTCAACTGGGATCCTCTCCAGTCACCCAGGGCATCCGTGTGGCTCTCTGCCACCCCCAACCCAGGTTCCAGCTTCCAAAACCTGGGGGCCGTTGGACAAACGCTCCCCTTCCCTGAGTGGGGGATAGTGGGGACACTGAGTTTGGTTTAAATAGAGAGAGACTGTACCTTAATGAGATCCCTGATGCACTTCCCCTCTTCTCTTCTCCCCTGCTGTTTTAAGTGTTCATTTGCCAAGTAAAGATAAGTGACATGTAATTATTTCACTACTGATGTATCAACAGGGATTCTACTTATAGATCTCAGGGTATTAAGTTAGCCTGTGGTTCTCTCTCTCTCTCTCTCTCTCTCTCTCTCTCTCTCTCTCTCTCTCTCTCTCTCTCTCTCTTCTCCTCTCTCTCTATCCTCTCTCTCTCCTCTCTCTCTCCCCTCTCCTCTCTCTCTCCCCTCTCTCTCTGAGAACAGATGAAAGGAAAACACTCTTCAGGTCAAGCTACCGGGACTAACTGGTGCACAGAGCCCAAAGCCTAGAGACGCATCCCAAATGGCAGATTGGCACTCTGACACTTTCTGGGTTTTACTTTTGTTTCCCGTAGTGAATTTTGAAGGTTGAAGTTCAGGGGTTTTGATGTGCTGTGGAGCTTATTGGTGGCTTTTCTCTGAGTGTTGAAGGAGAGGATAGGAACATCAAAAAGCACCAGGCCTGATTTGAGATTTGATCTTGTTCCTACACCAGGCAGTGAGTCACACTCTGACTCTCTTGCTCTCTGGTACTTAACAGTTCTAGTGGGAGGCACTGCAAAGAGAACACCTGTGGTATCATTGACGTAAATACTGTAAGCTGTAGGTGTGTGCTGTTATTGAATACAGTGACCCTCTGTGAGTATCCTTCACAGATGTTTGGGGCTTGCTCTCTTGCCTTTTCTACGTTGGCTAACAGTCTGAGAATGTAGTGTTGGGCGAACAATAGTGTCTGTTTCGGTTCTAGACTGCAGCTACAAATATAGTGGCCATGCAGGCTGTCTAAAGTAGGAATAGCAAAGTCATGTCCAGCTCAAATATTGCTGCTAAAAAGCCACAGTAATCCTTACAAAAAGTAGCTATTTGCATCTTCACTGTCAAATTTTGGAATGTTCATTCAACTAGTTAATCTGAAATTGTTACTAAGTAACATGTTCACGGCAAATAGAACCCTTGTTGAACTCACCTTAGATCAGGAGCCACAGGTGTCAAACTCATTCCGCAGAGGGCTGAGTGTCTGGGGTTTTTCGATCCTCTCTTGTACTTGATTGATGAATTAAGGTCGCTAATTAGTAAGGAACTCTCCTCTTCTGGTTGTCTAGGTCTTAATTGAAAGGAAAAACCAAAAACCAGCAGACACTAGGCCCTCTGTGGAATCAGTTTGACACCCCTGATGTAAGCCAATACACACACACAAACACGCCTGGCTGAGCTCACAATGGAACAGTCTAACAGAGTGATGGTGTTTTTATTACCTTTTAACAAATTATAATAGTCTGCTAAATGCCCTGTCTGCTGTCTCTCACACAGATGGAGGCTGAACCCTAATCCCCATTCTTGAAGCCTTCCTGCAGTAAGTGTGTCCCAAATTATACCCTATTCCCTATATAGTGCACTTCTTTTGACCAGAGATCGCATGGGTCCTGGTCATTAGTAATGCATTATAAAGGAAATAGGGTGCCATTTGGGATGCAAACAGTGTTTCAGGGTGTAGAGGTTTCCATTCATGTTTTCATGAACCTTCACATTCATTATTTTTACTTCGCTCTCTGTCTCTCTCTCTCTCTCTCTCTCTCTCTGTCTGTCTCCATCTCTCCCTCCCCCTCTGCCTCCCTCTCTTTTTTTCATGATACTTCACAATAATTTTCCCGTCTACAATACCTGTGGGAGTGTTCAGTAAGTGTAACCTGACAGATGGCTAGCCGCTGATGTTTCTAACACGCCGTAACCCTGCAGTGTTTTAATGGGTCTGTCCAAGACACTGTCCAGGACACGTGCGTGCATGTTTGTGTATTTTTCTCCCCGTAATACTGGCCCTGGAAAGACAGGGATTCACTCAAAGTTGAGTTGATGCTAAGTGGCTTCCATGTGGGAGGATGTATTATTCCAACAAAACTCACACGCGCATGCACACTCACTCACACACACTCACACACACACACACACTCACACACACACACTCTAACCGGTGCCGTAGGGAGCCAATCTAAACAACTTTCTCCTTAATCTCATTCCCTTTTATAAACCAGCTAATTCAAATTAAGATGACTTTTCCTCCGTAAAAAAATACAAAAAAGCTTATCATGATCATAAATGTTGATCCAATGTCTAATTGGTATCATTAATTGGGTACTGCTGAAAGATAGATTTGCTGGTTGATTTAATATCTATATATCCAATGGCAGCGTTGCTGTATTCATTCATATTCATACAGTAGATGATTGAGACCAGTTATCTGTGCTGCCAATTACAGTTCCAATGAATTACATTTTGAATAAAAATTCCCAACATTCCCGACATTTGAGACCAGTATCTTCACTCTTAGAAAAAAGGTTTCCAAAAGAGTTCTCCGGCTGTCACCATAGGAGAACCCTTTTTAGTTCCAGGTTGAAACCTTTTTGGTTCCAGGTAAAAAACGTTTTTGTCCCAGGTAGAACTCTTTTGGGTTCCATGTAGAATCCTCTATGGAAAGGGTTCTACATAGAACTCAAAAAGGTTCTACCTGGAACCAAAAAGGTTTCTTCAAAGGGTTCTCCTGTGGGGACAGCCGAACAACCCTTTTATGTTCTAGATAGCAGCTTAGTAGTAATGCTATGTGTAACTAGGAATGATTTTTCTCCTCTAGCATATATCTCAACTATTTTATTCATTCCACAATTCATACAAATTGTATATATGAATACACATATTTGTGTTTGTTTATTTACTTGTATAAACTACTGAAACTGGGAATAATTATTATTCCTTAGTGTATGGCATTACATCAAATAATGACCCAAATAATGTATCTAATAATTCATACATACATGAATTTAATATATACATATTGGAAAGATGTCACCGAAGAGGATGGCTAACGTTTTACGTGCTCCTAACCAACTGTGCTGTTTTGTTCGTTTTTTTGCGTTGTTTGTAAGTTATTTTTTTACTTATTTGTACATAATGTCGCTGCTACTGTCTCTTATGACCGAAAATAACTTCTGGACATCAGAACAGGGATTACTCACCATGAACTAGGAGAAGCTTTTTCCTTTAACGAGTCCGACGAGAAGGATATACTGCTTTCCCGGGAACACGCCCAAATCCCCATCATTTGCGTGAAGAAAGGATGGAGGAAAAGAGGGCGAAGGTCGGGCTGCCTTCTGAGAATCAGTAGGCAAGCGAGTAAACTCCCACTGCCATCTGTTCTACTGGCTAACATGCAATCATTGGATAATCAAATTGATGACCTACGATTACGATTATCCTATCAACGAAGCATTAAGAACTTTGCGATGTCTAATATTAAAGAAGTCTCGAGGTATTGCTCGCCTGAGGTGGAGTACCTTATGATAAGCTGTAGACTACACTATCTACCAAGAGAGTTCTTATCTATATTATTTGTAGACGTCTATTTGCTACCTAATAGCGCTGCTCGTACTAAGACCTCTCTCAACGAGCTGTTTAAGGCCATAAGCAAACAAGAAAATGCTCATCCAGAAGCGGCACTCCTAGTGGACGGGGACTTTAATGCAGGCAAACTTAAATAAGTTTTACCAAATTTTTACCAGCATGTCACGTGCAACCAGAGGGGAAAAAAACTCTAGACCACCTTTACTCCACACACAGAGATGCATACAAAGCTCTCCCCTGCCCTCCATTTGGCAAATTTGACCATAATCCTATCCTCCTGAGTCCTGCTTACAAGCAAAACCTAAAGCAGGAAGTACCAGTGACTCGCTCAATACGGAAGTGGTCAGATGACGCAGATGCTACACTACAGGACGGTTTTGCTAGCACAGACTGGAATATGTTCTGCGATTCATCCAATGGCAATGAGGAGTGTTCCACCTCAGTCCCTGTCTTCATCAATAAGTGCATTGACGACATCGTCCCCACAGTACATATCCCAACCAGAACCAGAAGCCGTGGATTACAGGTAACATCCGCATCGAGCTAAAGGCTAGAGATGCCGCTTTTAAGGAGCTGGACACTAATCTAGACGCTTATAAGAAATCCTGCTATGCCCTCAGACGAACCATCAAACAAGCAAAGCGTCAATACAGGATTAGATTGAATCCTACTACACCGGCTATGACGCTCGTCGGATGTGGCAGGGCTTGAAAACTATTACGGACTACAAAGGGAAACCCAGACGCAAGCTGCCCAGTGATGCGAGCCTACCAGATGAATTAAATGCCTTTTATGCTCCCTTCGAGGCAAGCCACACTAAAGCATGCACGAGAGCACCAGCTGTTCTGGATGACTGTGTGATAACACTCTCGGTAGCCGATGTGAGTAAGACCTTTAAACAGGTCAACATTCAGAAAGCTCCAGGGTCAGACGGATTACCAGGACGTGTACTCATAGCATGCGTGGACCAACTAGCAAATGTCTTCACTGACATTTTCAACCTCTCCCTGACCAAGTCTGTAATACCTATATGTTTCAAACAGACCACCATAGTCTCTGTGCCCAAGGAAGCAAAGTTAACCTACCTAAATGATTACCGCCCCATAGCACTCACGTCAGTAGCCAAGAAGTGCTTTGAAAGGCTGGTCATGGTTCACATCAACAGCATCTTCCCGGATACCCTAGACCCACTCCAATTCGCATACTGCCACCCAACAGAACCACAGATGACGCAATCTCAATCGCACTCCACACTGCCCTTTCCCACCTGGACAAAAGGAAAATCTATGTGAGAATGCTGTTCATTGACTACAGCTCAGCGATCAACACCATAGTGTCCATGAAGCTCATTAATAAGCTAAGGACCCTGGGACTAAACACCTCCATCTGCAACTGGATCCTGGACTTCCTGACGGGCCGCCCCCAGGTGGAAAGGGTAGCCAACAAAACATCTGCCACGCTGATCCTCAACATTTAGGCCCCTCAGGGGTGTGTACTTAGTCCCCTCCTGTACTCCCTGTTCACTCACGACTTTGTGGCCAAACACGACTCCAACACCATCATTAAATTGGCTGATGACACAACAGTGGTAGGCCTGATCATTGACAACGATGAGACAGCCTTTAGCGAGGAGGTCAGAGAACTGTGTGCCAGGACAACAACCTCTTCCTCAATGTGAGCAAGAGAAAGGAGCTGATCGAAAAATGCGGACCGAACAGGCCCCCATTAAAATCGACTGGGCTGTAGTGGAGCGACTTGAGAGTTTCAAGTTCCTTGTTGTCCATATCACCAACGAACTGTTATGGTCCAAACACACAAAGACAGTCGTTAATAGGGCACGAAGAGATTTTGCATGGGCCCTCAGATCCTGAAAAGTTATACAACTGCACCATTGAGAACATCTTGGCTGGCTGCAACACCACTTGGTATGGCAACTCCTCGGCATCCGACCGCATGGCGCTACAGAGGTTAGTGCGTATGGCCCAGTACGTCACTGGGGCCGAACTCCCTGCCATCCAGGACCTCTGTACCAGGCGGTGTCAGAGCAAGGCCCTAAAAATTGTCCAGCCACCTAAGTCATGACTGTTCTCTCTGCTACTGCAGAGACAAGCAATACTGGAGTGCCACGTCTGGGACTAAAAGGCTCCTGAACAGCTTCTACCCCAAAGTCATAATACTGCAGTTAATCAAATAGCTACCCGGACTATTGACCCCTGGAGTTATTTATTTTTTGCACGGACTCTCTTGAACTGGTTCTATGCACACTCACACATTTACACTGACACTAACAGACACCCACACGCATATTGACGCCACATACACACAGGTGATACTCTGTTTATTATACAGTACCATTCAAAAGTTTGGACACACCTACTCATTCCAGAGTTTTTCTTTATTTTTACTATTTTCTACATTGTAGAATAATATTGAAGTCATCAACAATATGAAATAACACATATGGAATCATGTAGTAACCAAAAAAGTTTTAAATAAATCAAAATCATTTTTGTATTTCAGATTCTTCAAAGTAGCCACCCTTTGCCTTGTTGACAGCTTTGCACACTATTGGCATTTTCTCAACCAGCTTCATGAGGTAGTCACCTGGAATGCATTTCAATTAACAGATGTGCCATGTTAAAAGTTTAATTGTGAAATGTCTTTCCTTCTTAATCCGTTTGAGCCAATCAGTTGTGTTGGGACAAGGTAGGGGTGGTATACAGAAGATAGCCCTATTTGGTAAAAGACCAAGTATATATTATCTCAAGAACAGCTCAAATAAGCAAAGAGAAACTGCAGTCGATCATTACTTTAAGACATGGTCTGTCAGTCTGGAAAATTTCAAGAACTTTGAAAGTTTCTTCAAGGGCAGTTGCAAAAACCATCAAGCGCTATGATGAAACTGGCTCTCACGAGGACCGCCACAGGAATGGAAGACCCAGAGTTTCCTCTGCTGCAGAGGATAAGTTAATTAGAATTACCAGCCTCAGAAATCGGCAATTAACTGCCCCTCAGATTGCAGCCCAAAAAATGCTTCACAGAGTTCAAGTAACAGACACATCTCAACATCAAGTGTTTAGAGGAGACTGCGTGAATCAGGTCTTCATGGTCAAATTGCTGCAAAGAAACCACAACTAAAGGACACCAATAAGAAGAAGAGACTTGCTTTGGCCAAGAAACATGAGCAATGGACATTAGACCGGTGGAAATCTGTCTTTTGGTCTGATGAGTCCAAATGTGAGATTTTTGGTTCAATCCGCCGTGTCTTTGTGAGAAGCAGAGTAGGTGAACGAATGATCTCCACATGTGTGGTTCCCACCATGAAGCATTGAGGAGGAGGTGTGATGTGTGGGGGTGCTTTGTTGGTGACACTGTCTGCGATTTATTTAGAATTCACGGCACACTTAACCAGCATGGCTACCACAGCATTGCAGCGATACGCCATCTCATCTGGTTTGCGCTTAGTGGGACTATCATTTGTTTTTCAACAGGACAATGACCCAAAACACACCTCCTGGATGTGTAAGGGCTATTTGACAGAGTGATGGAGTGCTGCATTAGATGACCTGGCCTCCACAATCACCCAAACTCAACCCAATTGAGATGTTTTGGGATGAGGTGAACCGCAGAGTGAAGAAAAAGCAGTGCTCAGAACTCCTTCAAGACTGTTGGAAAAGCATTCCAGGTGACTACCTCATGAAGCTGGTTGAGAGAATGCCAAGAGTGTGCAAAGCTGTCATCAAGGCAAAAGGGAGCAATCTAAAATCTAAAATAGATTTTTTCCAATAGATTTTTTTGGTTTCTACATGATTAGATATTTGTTATTTCATAGTTTTGATATCTTCACCATTATTCTACAATGTAGAAAAGGTGTGTCCAAACTTTTAACTTGCACTGTATATATGTATTTATGTATTAATGTTTGATTCAACTGCTAATTCATATACAATAATTGTATACGTACATGTAAATATATACAGTATATTCATCTATATTTGCTGTCTGCTAAGTACCTTTGTTAGATGTTGCATTTTTTTCATATTTTATGTGTCTTTCATCTAACCTTGAAAGTCTAATAGATTATTTCAAGGTCTTCAAAAGACAGGTTGAGCCCGGAGGGAGATATTGACTTGAAACAAAAACAACATGAAGTGAGCAACAACTTTACAATTAATGATAATTAATAAATTAATCAGCAAGAACATCAAATTCATCCCATGAATAATACATAACAAGGAGGGAGGATTGGCTGTATCTGTTTTGCATATTTGAATTACACAATCATAATCACACCATCATGAATAGTTGTTATTATCCATGTTGATCAGCATATAGTATGTCTCATATATGTTATTTTTTGGTAGATATTTAAGCAATAAGGCCCAAGGGGGTGTGGTATATGGCCAATATACGACGGCTAAACGGAGTGCCTGAATATGAATGGCCATATACCACAGCCCCCAGGCTTTATTGCTTAAATATCTACCAAAGAAACATATATGAGACATACTATATTCTGATCAACATGTATAAATAATTATAGGTACCTTTTTGCTATTATAAACTGGTTACCCATGGTATACAGTCTGAAATACAACAGCTGTCAGCCAATCATCATTCAGGGCTCGAACCACCCTGTTTATAATATCTTATAAATATTATTAAATTGGAACCACCCTGTTTTTAATATCTTATAAATATTATTCAATTGCAAAATTCTAATTTGTTGTAGTTTTTTTTTTTACCTCCAGGGCTTTCACTGTTTTCACTGTACATTTGAAAGAACTGATGATAGCTTATTAACAGAAGGACTTCTGCTTATCATACTAAATATGTCAAGTAGAAACACACACACACACTCACACATCGAGATCCACTATAACTCATTAAATGTAAATCAATTGAAATATGTGAATGATTTGAATCAAAGGAGGGTCTGGCAGTCAGTGATTTCTTCTGTCCTTACCTTGATAAAGTGAATACACAAACCAAGATAGAAGATACTTACTCATTCCCCAGCCATACTCTGATTTTCTCTCATTTCTTTTATATCACTCTCTTTTTTCATCTTGTCTGTGCGATAAAGTAGTGACCCGGGTCACTTCCTGCCTATGACCAAGGTCATTTCCTGTCTACACAGCGTAGGTTGTGATTGGGTAAGCTGGGTTAGCTGATTGGGTAAGTAAATTAACATGGCTATATACAGGGAGTACCAGTATCGAGTCGATGTGCAGGGGTACAAGGTAATTGAGGTAGCCACTACATGGGCAAAAGTATGTGGACACATTTATTTCAACCAGACTATTGCAGACAGGTGTATAAAATCGAGCACACAGCCATGCAATCTCCATAAACAAACATTGGCATTAGAATGTCCCGTACTGAAGAGCTCAGTGACATTCAACGTGGCACCGCCATAGGATGCCACCTTTCCAACCAGTCAGTTCGTCACATTTCTGTCCTGCTAGAGCTTGCCTGGACAACTGTAAGTGCTGTTATTGTGAGGTGAAAACATCTAGGAGCAACAACAGCTCAGCCGCGAAGTGGTAGGCCACACAAACTCACAGAACGGGACCGCTGAATACAGAAGCGCGAAGTGTGTAAAAATGGTCTGTCCTCAGTTGGAACTCGGTCACCACCGTTCCAATTGGTCTACCTGGTTAAATAAAGGTGAAGGAAAAAGGAAACCGCACACTGCTCTTAAAAGTATCACCGATATTTAATACGCTTACGTAGACCTGACCCCACCCACATCCGTTCTACACATCGAAGGGGGTTGGAGGCAAAGGAAAAACAAATAAGTGCTACCAAATATAACAATATGCATTTCATAAATATTACAAAAGTGTATAAATAAGGCGTATTGAACACGTCTGTAAAACCTCAATGAGGACATAGCAAGTTTTCATTAGTCATTGGTTACATCGTACGAAAAACATCAGCGTAATCTACAAAAGACACATATTTCATGTTCAAACTCACAACATAACATACATAGGCATTTCATCATTAAGTCCTTTAGGAAATAATGTCTGGAGATGAAATAAAATTTGATTTGATTTGAGAGTGAAAATCCAAAAACATCCTCTTTTACTCAGAGTATTGTTAATATCCCCTCCCCTGTCTGATATCTTAACTTTCTCTAAACCACAAAATCTAATGGTAGAAATGTCATGCTTCAGGTCATTGAAATGTACAGCGACTGGATAATCCCTGTCGTTTCTCCTGATTTAACTTTTATGTTCACTGATTCTCTGTTTGAGAGGATGAGATGTTTTACCAACATAGCAGAGCCCACATGGACATTTAATAATGTAAATAACATGGGTGGTGGAACACGTAATAATGTAATTTATTTGGAACCGTTTTCCTGTATGTGGGGTGACAGAAATATTCACACTTCATCATATTGTTGCACTGTGCGCATCCTCTGCATTTATAGCTACCATTTGGTAGAGGGCGTAAAAGAGCTTGGCTGATTTTCTTTTGTGGCTGGCAGTTGGCATGAACCAATTTATCGCGTAAATTGAGACCTCTCCTATACACAATAAGTGGTGGATATTTAAATTCAGCCGGCAAAGCTGGGTCTGATGAATAAAGGTAAAATGAATAAATATTAAAGGTATTTGGTGATTGTATGTGAGTGTGTATGTGTAGTCAGTATAAATGTTTGTGTATATTATGTGTGTTAGCAAATGACGGAGTGAGTGTTTGTGTGTGTGTTGGAGTGACGGTGTGCGTACTGTTTATTTATTTAATTTTTTATTTCACCTTTATTTAACCAGGTAGGCCAGGGATAGGCTATTTACGGATGGGCTATGTACAGGTTCAGTGATCTGTGAGCTGCTCTAACAGCTGATGCTTAAAGTTATTGAGGGAGATATGAGTCTCCAGCTTCAGGGATTTTTACAATTCGTTCCAGTCATTGGCAGCAGAGAACTGGAAGGAAAGGTGGCCAAAGAGGAGTTGGCTTTGGGGGTGACCAGTGAAATATACCTGTTGGAGCGCGTGCTACGGGTGGGTGCTGCTATGGTGACCAGTGAGCTGAGATAAGGTGGGGCTTTACCTAGCAACAACTTATAGATGACCTGGAGCCAGTGGGTTTGGCAACGAATATGAAGCGAGGGCCAGCCAACGAGAGCATACAGGTCGCAGTGTTGGGTAGTATATGGGGCTTTGGTGACAAAACGGATGGCACTGTGATAGACTGCATCCAATTTGCTGAGTAGTGTTAAAGGCTATTTTATAAATGACATCACCGAAGTCAAGGATCGGTAGGATAGTCAGTTTTACGAGGGTATGTTTGGCAGCATGAGTGAAGGATACCACATATTCTAAGTCAGAACAGTCCAGAGTAGTGATGCTGGACGGGCGGCAGGTGCAGGCAGCGATCGGTTGAAGAGCATGCATTTAGTTTTACTTGCATTTAAGAGCAGTTGGAGGCCACAGAAGGAGAGTTGTATGGCATTGAAGCTCGTCTGGAGGTAAGATAACACAGTGTATCCAAAGAAGGGACAGAAGTATACAGAATGGTGTCGTCTGCGTAAAGGTGGATCAGAGAATCACCAGCAGCAGGAGCGACATCATTGATGTATACAGAGAAAAGAGTCGGCCCGAGAATTGAACCCTGTGGCACCCCCATAGAGACTGCCAAAGGTCCGGACAACAGGCCCTCCGATTTGACACACTGAACTCTGTCTGAGAAGTAGTTGGTGAACCTGACTTGCGTAGTTAAATAAAGGTTAAATAAATAAAATAAAAAGGAAAAATAAAAACGGTACCAAAGTATCTTTCCTGTGTGCTGTACAGCTTGGTTTGCCCAGGGTACTGTACCAAACTGGAAAGATACATATTATACTAAACGGTATACAGTACATTTGCAGAAGCATTGCAGGCCAAAGATAGTATATATTCCTACATAATATATAGTTTGTTAAAATAGAGCCACAGATGTCTGAATCTACATCCGTGGTGAAAAATACTGACCATCTGCAGTGTGTATACCAGAGGAGGTTTGTGGGAGGAGCTATAGGATGACGGGCTGGAATGGATGTTTGACTCCATTCCATTTGCTCCATTCCAGCCATTACAATGAGCCAGTACTCCAATAGCTCCTGCCACCAGCATCCTCTGGTATACACACTCTCTGTAGATAATCAGTAATTTTCAGCACGGATATAGATTCCGACATCTGTTGTTAAGGCCTACGTCACTCTCAGTGGGAAGTGATAGCAGACAGGTGGATCCCGTGGTCATCACACACACCAGGGTGAAACCCTTCTCCTCTCATCATCCAGCCCTTACAGGAAGTTGAGTGGTGGCGTGTTAGGGATGATTTGTCCTTCTATTGGGATGAGGAGTTTGCAGGACGACTGCTTTATGAGTCAAAGTCAGAACGGCGGCAGCTCCTTTCCATCCTTCCATTACTTCCTTGTTCCCTTATGTCAGCTCAGTTCCTCTCCTTTCCGCTCTCGTAACCTAGCACCATGTGTTATCTCCACTCCATCTTACAACCATTATACAACTATCACACAGGACTTCAACTGTGACGGGAGTGAGGGGCTGTTCCTCCTTATTCCTCCTGTCAAATCAGTTCCTCTCATCCCTGTGTCATCTCCTGCCCACCATCATCACACACCTCTAAACCATTACACAACCATTATACAGTCTGGTCTAGTTATAACCCTGTAAAGCAGGGTAAGAGAGAAGCAGAGGAGGTGGGGTTCCTCCCACTGTCTAGACCCCTCTAGCTTAACCCTTGTTCCTCATAACAGTTCAGTGCCCTGTGACATCTCCAACCTGGAGATTAACTCTACTGTCAGCACTCTGTCAGAGCCATAGAGATGTGTGTGTGTGTGTGTGCATGCGTGTCCGTGCGTCAGCAGCCTGTCAAGCTATGGCAGAGCCAGTTGGTAAGACCATTAACTCTGTGTGATCGAGATCAGATGACCTCATTTAAATGAAGAATAGGAGTCTTAATGCAAAGTACCCGTGGGGCGTAGTGGGCCGAATGGTTCATCCATTCCCTCAAGTTGTTTCCTCGCAGTTCAGCTGAATGATAAAGACACTGACATAAGTTCAACATGCCACACGCTGGTGTGCTGAACTGTGTGACATTTTGAGGGCAGCGCCCTCCAACCCTCAGGGGTCTCTCTTAGTGTTTTTCAACGGTGTGTCCCCTTCGCCCAAAAGTGTGCACTTGCACACTCCCCAAGTGCACACTTTGAGAACTGGGATGTAGCTAATACCAACCACGTTTCACCAATGTCACTGTGATGGTGGCTGTGTCTTTCAGGAGGAACAGTGCACCCCCAGAGTGCGAGAGTAGAAAGTAATAGACTAGTAATTTATTGGTCATCACAGAACAATTTTTGGAGAAACACAGGGTCAGCCACAGTGCAGAAAGCCCCTGTAGTGATCCGCTTCTCCAGTGGAAAGAGGGTTTAACCTTTTATACCGCTGATAACACAGCCTCTGGCCTTTCTCCATCCCACATGAAAAAATACTACAGTTAACTATAGAATACTATAGTACTTATTATAGAATTCTACAGTAAACTGTAGTATACTGTAGAATACTATATTACACAATGTGGTGTACCTCGATCATGTGTAGTACTTACTATAGAATGTTGTAGTATACTGAAGAATGCTATTGTAAATACTACAGTAATGTCCGCAAAACGCTACAGTCCACAAAAACACTACACTTTTTGAAATATAGTAAATACTTCAGTATTTTATTTGCATATACCCTGCCCATTCCCCTCCCCCATATCCCAATTTGTGCCACCCGTAAGAGAGAAATCTACATGCCAAGTACAGACCATATAATGTGTCCCCTACAGGTTAATGACAAGAGCAGAAGTTCTGGACTCTCCATTCAGAACCCAGACCTACCTACAGGTTATAGCAACGTGCTCTTTTAGTATATCTCCAGTAGATTTCCTGAAGCAGAAGGCCTGCATTTCTATCTCCCCCCAAAAAATAAACCAAGAACACTATAGTAAATACTACAGCCGTTTCTGCAAAAATACTACAGTATATTACACTCCGCAGAAACACTACTGAAAATACTACAGTATACTACAGTCTGCAAAAACACTACATTGATTATTATAGTATATACTACGGTTTTCTTTCACTACAGTATTTACACTATAGTTAACTGTAAATACTACAGTATACTCCAGTAAATACTACAGTATTACAGACTTCAGTCCGCAAAAACACTACATTGAAGAATAGAGTAAAGTCTGCAAAAACAGTACATTGCAGAATAGAGTAAAGTCTGCAAAAACACTACATTAAATACTAGAGTAAAGTTCGCAAAAATACTATAGTGAATACTAGAGTATATTAATATAGTAATACTCCAGTATTTGACCATAGTATAATATGCCATTTTTTATATGGGATATCCAGAACAGAGCTATTATAGCCTCTGGCCTTGCTTCATACCCAGAGCAGAGCTATCATAGCCTAATTAAACTTTCAGTGGCCCTTCAACAGCAGCCGTTTCCTCAATCAGAACATCCCCACTACTAGGCTGTGTCACATATTGCACCCTATTCCCTATGGGCCCTGGTCAAAGGTAGTGCGCTATAAACAGGGCAGGGTGTCATTTGTGACTCAGCCCTACACTTTAGTTTCAGACATCCCTCTTACTGATCGAGCCTAAAACCTTTTGAAAGTGCTGTGTGTAGCAGAGGAGCATGCACTCCAATTTTGAGTAAGGGTTATGTACCTAGCACTGGTAGAGGTGTAGGTGTGTGTGTGTGTGTGTGTGTGTGTGTGTGTGTGTGTGTGTGTGTATGTGTGTGTGTGTGTGTGTGTGTGTGTGTGTGTGTGTGTGTGTGTGTGTGTGTGTGTGTGTGTGTGTGTGTGTGTGTGTGTGTGTGTGTGTGTGTGTGTGTGTGTGTGTGTGTGTGTGTTCCTAGCACTGGTTGAGGTGTGTTTGTGTGTTCCTAGCACTGGTTGAGGTGTGTGTGTGTGAGCAGTGATAAATGCAGTTCTTTTAATACAATAGCTTTGTAGGTCACTCCGTAGAGAGAAGAGGAGCTCTACTCTACTCAGCCCCACTGCTCCTGCCAAGCCTGAGCAGCCCAGCCCTCAGACACTCGCACGCACACACACTCACTCACTCACTCACTCACTCACTCACTCACTCACTCACTCACTCACTCTCACACACACACATACAGAAACTTGCACACACACCCACACACACACACACAGAAAGTTACACACACACACACACACACACACACACACACACACACACACACACACACACACAAACACACACACACACACACACACACACACACACACACACACACACACACACACACACACACACACACACACAGGAACATAGAACCTTTAAAGAGGGGGATTTGAAAAGGTCAGGGAAGAGGAAGAGAGAATGCTAATAAAGGAGAGCATGAAGCTGCTAGAGGTCAGAATGTCAAGGGAGGTTTATTTCTCCCTCTTCATCCTTCATTTCTTAATTTCAAAACACTCTGTCATCTATCTCATCTCCGTTCTTCGTGCATGGCTCTTACAACGGCAGTATAATGCGCTCGATTCCTGGAACCACCCGTACGTCAAATGTATGCACTCATGACTATAAGTTGCTTTGGATAAAAGCGTCAGCTAAATGGCATATATTATATTAAATGATCCCGTTTGGGTCATGAGGTTGTTATTAGTTGTAATGGTTGAAGAGAAGACATCCAGTTACGTGTGGCCGATTTCATCGACAGATTATGTCCTTGACTAAAATTATATTTGAATGGAGAATCTCCATTAAGGATGCTTTTTAGACGATCTGTGCAAAACTATATGTTTATGTTCCTCAGTTGATTTGCGTGAGTGTGTTGATGTAGGGGGGAAAATCCTGTCTTTTTCCCATTTCTCCTTATTGGACCAGTGTTGACCCACTTTGGTGTGACTTGGAAGCGCTGAAGCCTGCGTGAGAGTGTCCACATGGATTTGGTTAGGAGGTGGGTGGACAGGAGGCGACAGACAGACTGGAGGCTGAGAGGCTTACGGCTGGAGGTGTCTCAACGAACGGCCCTGTCCCTCACCATCCTATTGTTATCCTACAACCTAACTCTAATCTTATCTCCTTGCCTCTCCTCTTCTCTCTTCTCCGCTCTTCTCTCCTCTCTTCTCCCCTCCTCTCCTCTCTTCTGCTCCCCACTCCTCTGTTCTTCTCCGGTCCTGTCCTCTTCCCCTCTTCTCTTCTCCCCTGCTGTTTTAAGTGTTCATTTGCCAAGTAAAGATAAGTGACATGTAATTATTTCACCACTGATGTATCAACAGGGATTCTACTTATAGATCTCAGGGTATTAAGTTAGCCTGTGGTTCTCTCTCTCTCTCTCTCTCTCTCTCTCTCTCTCTCTCTCTCTCTCTCTCTCTCTCTCTCTCTCTCTCCTCTCACTAAAGATTTCTATAAGCCCTGGGCCAGGCTAATCCATGGGCCGTGGCTCACATGACGGAGTGTGTACTCCTCCGCTTTACCTCTGTCCCCCTGTGATGTCGCTGAGCGACTAGCGACTTTCCCTCCATTCCTCTAATGAGTCCCTAGACATGTCCTTAACGGTGTGTATTTATCAAGAACATGAATTAGTACCCAGTACGCATTACTTTGGATATAGTCAATGTCTGTGTCCCAAATGGCATCCTATTTTCTATAGAGTGCAATACTTTTGACCAGGGCCCTATGGGCTCTATATAAGGACTAGGGTGCCATATGGGATGCAGACGATGTCCTCCTTGTTTTTTATAGTTACCAACAGGAATAAAAACTCCTCTCTTTTATCCCCCAGCGGTAGCTAGTCACGTAGCGAGACCTACTCGTACATCAAGCCTTTAATACAGTGTGTTGTTCCAAACCTCTTTGTTTTTGTTAATGCAGACAGAAAGAGACGTTTTAATTACTGTGGCCTCAGTAGCACTGTTGTCGCATTAGGGACATGTCGCTAGGACTCTGGCTAACCACTGGGGGATGGAAGGCAGAGAGATAGATAAATAGTGTACGTGTGTGTGTACTGTATATGTGAACTGTGTTTCTCCACCCCTCCAGATTCTCAGCGACTATCCCATGCAGGAACTCTGGGATCGATAGGTCTGTCTCAGTCCAGGTTCTCAGCGACTATCCCATGCAGTAACTCTAAGATCGATAGGTCTGTCTCAGTCCAGGTTCTCAGCGACTATCCCATGCAGGAAATCTGAGATCAATAGGTCTGTCTCAGTCCAGGTTCTCAGCGACTATCCCATGCAGTAACTCTGAGATCGATAGGTCTGTCTCAGTCCAGGTTCTCAGCGACTATCCCATGCAGTAACTCTGAGATCGATAGGTCTGTCTCAGTCCAGGTTCTCAGCGACTATCCCATGCAGGAAATCTGGGATCGATAGGTCTGTCTCAGTCCAGGTTCTCAGCGACTATCCCATGCAGTAACTCTGGGATCGATAGGTCTGTCTCAGTCCAGGTTCTCAGCGACTATCCCATGCAGTAACTCTGAGATCGATAGGTCTGTCTCAGTCCAGGTTCTCAGCGACTATCCCATGCAGGAACTCTGGGATCAATAGGTCTGTCTCAGTCCAGGTTCTCAGCGACTATCCCATGCAGGAACTCTGGGATCGATAGGTCTGTCTCAGTCCAGGTTCTCAGCGACTATCCCATGCAGGAACTCTGGGATCAATAGGTCTGTCTCAGTCCAGGTTCTCACTTTATACAACTGATGTCTGCCACATTTATAACACAGTTTACCCTCTCCCTCGGTCTCTTGAAAGCTTCCTCCTGAAACCTGCCTGCCTGCATTGTCGGCTAGCTTCTAACTACCACACACACACACACACACACACACACACACACACACACACACACACACACACACACACACACACACACACACACACACACACACACACACACACACACACACACACACGGAAACACACACACACACACGGAAACACACACACACACACGGAAACACGGAAACACAGTTATATGGTGCTGCTACTATATGGCCGTCCATCATGTAGGACATAAACGACACCTCAGCACCTTGGGCTAATGTACCGTCGCTGCCACATTGAAAATACAGCATCCCCCTGTTCCATCTCTCTTCCTCTCTCCATCTCTCTTCCTCTCCATATCTTTCTTCCTCTACATGCACTTGTAGTAAGTAATACGACTCTGTTCCTACAGAAAGGCCTTGCAGGGATGGTATTATACTCTGAATTGGCATCTCTCTCCATTTCTTTCTATGAAATGCTATGATAGAGAGAAGTGCTGGTTATGCTCTGAACCTGAATCTCACATTTAGAGATTCAATCAAATCAAGCGTTAACCGGCGATCGCAGACACCCGCATAGCGGATGTTTTTGCCGTGTCAGAGGTAGAACTGCCAAATCAGTGAGCAGCTGCACTTGCAATCATTATCATAAAGCCACACCCATCCCAATGGCGTTAGAAGTTCAGAACTAGAAAGTGTATATAGAAATAATAACAATCAAATTGAAAAATCATTCAACTAAATAATATGGTTTTCTACCATCCTAATTGAGGTGTAGATTACCTCTCACATTCCAGTATTCAAACTTGGAAACAAGGCTGTATGGGATTTCTGTTAATGCGACTTCATGCAGCCAATGGTAATGTCCGCTTTAGGTATAATGCCAGGAGCCGATTGTGGATTTGACAGCTGTGTAGCCGTTCCCCCTTTGACACCGCCAAAACAAGAGGATCTGATTTGATAAGAGCCTCTAATTCCAGTTATTGCACAGATACTGATCCTTGAGGCTTTTTATTGTACATTCAGACCGTTTAATTGTCCCAAATGTCATCCCATTTCCTATTACAAGACCGATTATCTAGCCTGCTAATATTGTTGCACTTGCTAAGTCTAAGGGTCGTAGGCCTAGTTAACTGCTCTGTAACCTGATTTAAAATCTGCATCTATATGAGAATTTTGCGTTTGTGCTCAGGAGGCAGTCCCAGGAGGTGCAGTGACGGCTCTGTCTTGACTCCCGTGGGTCAGCTAGCCCAAGCGGATTATTGATTGTTCACAGAAAATAAATATATGTTACCCACCACTTCGATTCGGTCTTATGTAGCAAAATTTGAAATGTTTTTTTGTTGTTGCATTGGATAAGAGTAGAGACTCAAAATGGTACATCATACACTACAGTTGAGGAACAATGGGAAAGTCATTATTATTTGAAGAATAAACTTGAAGAATACACTAACCTCACTTTTGAAAAAAATGGCCCTCTAATGTTTTGGTACCTACTGAATAGCTCTTTTTTATCTACACCCATTCACCATCGTTCACACCCTCTTAAGCCAGCATACTAATACAATTGCTCAGAGAAATAGATTTGGTTTAAACAAGTAATAAAACAAATCTAAAAAAGATATGGGTTGAAATGATTGGAGAACACATCTTTCCAGATCCTTGATATCCTTCGTCTGCGCCTATGGACTGCAAACCACAGGCTTTCAATGGGTTTCAGGTCAGGAGACTGAGATGGCCATTGCAAAATGTTGATTTTGTGGTCAATTAAAAATGTATTTGTACATTTGGATGTGTGCTTGGGGTTATTGTCTAGCTGCAAGTTTCAGCTTCCAGGCAGATGCAACCAGGTTTTTGGCTAAAATGTCCTAGTACAGTTCATGATGCCGTTGACCTTAACAAGAGCCTCAGGCCCAGTGCAAGCAAAACAGCCCCATAACATCAAAGATCCACCACCATATTTTACAGTAGGAATGAGGTTCTTTTCGACGCCAAAGCCACCGCTGGTTGTGCGTGGCCAAAGAGCTCTGTTTTCATGTCATCTGACCACAGCACCGGTTCCAATCCAAGTGCCAATGCCGTTTAGTAAACTCTAGGTGTTCACATTTGTTGCACAGCAATGGTCTATTTTAGAATACGCCCCCCTTACTAACAGACACACACACACACCCATATTTGACGCAGTTCACCAAGAACCCCGTCAGATCGTCATTCCAGTTATGTCCAGAGTAGAGTTCTGTCAAAAGGCACCTCTGTTTTAAAGTCCTCTGTTTGATGTCAGACTGACACAGAGACATCTGGAATGGTACTTTGGGGCCAGATCTTCTTTATTCTCCTCTGGTGTAGGAGTGTGTAAATCTATCATCATGTCTATTATTGTGTCGATCTTTATGTGGAAACGAAGATCATCAGGGATATTTCATATTTCCTTTTTATGGAAAGAATGTTCAATATAGAGAACTCCTCTTGGCACTCCTATTTCCATTTGACTGATTATTTCACATAGAGACAGTGTGAGTAGCCTATACATATCTCCCAGACTAGGTAACACTCATCATGTTATAGTTTAGCTAGTGGGACTTGCAAAGCAAACAGAACTTTAATGAAACACTTACATGATAAGAGGTGTGTTGCCAACTCTGGCGTCTGCAGACTAGTCTTATGTCCAGCAATGAGATTGTTTTGTATGTGTGTACGCATGTGTCGGCACACTATCAAAGCCACGGCAGAGCCAGTTGGTTAGACCATTAGCTCTGTAGAAGGGAAACGTGATCGAGATCAGATGACCCCATTTAAATGAAGAATAGGAGTCTTAATGCAAAGTACCTGTGGGGCGAATGGTTCATCCATTTCCTCAAGTAATTTCCTCATGCTTGTGTGGCATGTTGAACTTATGTTAGTGTGTTTGTGTGTGTGTGGGTGTCTGTGTGAGTGTGTCTGTGTGTGTGAGTGAGTGAGTGTTTCCCTGCCTGCATACCTGCCTGCCTGTCATCCTGTGTGTCTGTTTTGATAGTGTGTTGGGGCCCAGATTGGAGAAACGTCAAAATGTGACATATATAAACTGATACCGGGCTGCAGTAACGGAGTAGGCTAATAGATTTAGAGACGGAAAGACATGTAAATGGAGTGGTTTATAATTTATAATCAGTTCTCTGGTCTGACCTGATGGAAAAAAGGCTAGGAGGCAGTAACAGAAACAGCTCATTGGGACTAAAAACTTATTTGAACTAAAAAACATTAGCATTCTTGTTTATTGAGGGAGGACACACACACACTTACAGGTGCACATGCTCACACACACACACACACACGCACCATCTCTCACTCATCTGTTTTATCATCATCCATCACCAGCTCAGGGAGGTAGCATGGCATCAGACATAGGGAGGGAGAGAGAGAGGGTGAGAGAGACATAGACAAAGAGAGAGAGTGAGAGATAGGAGAGAGAGAGCAATAGAGAGAGAGAGAGATAGGAGAGAGAGGAGAGAGAGCGCGAGACAGAGAGAGAGGAAATAGAAAGCGAGAGAGAGAGAGAGACAGAAAAAGAGAGAGAGAGATAGGAGAGAGAGGAGAGAGAGCGAGAGATAGAGAGAGGGAATAGAAAGCGAGAGAGAGAGAGAGAGAGAGAGAGAGAGAGAGAGAGAGAGAGAGAGAGAGAGAGAGAGAGAGAGAGAGAGAGAGAGAGAGAGAGAGAGAGAGAGAGGAGAGAGAGAGAGAGAGAGAGAGAGAGAGAGAGGAGAGAGAGAGAGAGAGAGAGAGAGAGAGAGAGAGAGAGAGAGAGAGAGAGAGAGAGAGAGAGAGAGAGAGAGAGAGAGAGAGCACATGACAGTCAGTCAGTCCATGAGATAATGAGTGCATCGCCATTCCTGTCACTGTTGGGGTTGGCAAGGGGCACATGTATTACATTCTCTACATACCCCTAACATATGCCAACTGTGCAAATCTATGCCAGGCATACTCCAGGGACTGTATGGAAATGGGATAAATCTGTTGTGTATGATACCTGAAAAATATACTAATAAAATCTCCATTCCTGTTTCTGTGTGCAAGTTGGCGAGGGGCACAGATCTTACTGTTGGCTGGTACATCTTCTCTGCAGTCCTTACCAGGCCACACTTCAGGGACTGCATGGAAATGACATTGTAGCTGAATATCTTTTGTATATGGTCCCTGACAAATCAACAAATCAAATCGCCATTCTTGTCGCTGTGTGTGGGTTGGCGAGGGGCTGGTAAATCCTCTCTGCATAACCCCCCAGTGCCAGCTCATGTCAGTCTTCTGGCATGCCAGGGACTACAGGCGTCAAATGTGTGTTGTGCATGTTCCCTGACAAATACACTAACAAAATCTCCATGTGCAAGATGGCGAGGGGCACAGGTCTTATGTCAGGCCATGCCAATCTATGCCAGACCGTGCCAGGCCATAAACTCCAGGGACTGTGGAAATATGCTATGTAGCTAAATAGCTAATTTGTTGCAGTATGTGTTTCTTGTGGTCCCTGATAAGTAAACATACATCTGTGTGTGGGTTAGCGAAAAGCACAGGTCTTACACTTGTACATCCTACTCTGCATCTCGCCAACTCATGATGCCAACCATACCAAGCAATGCCAGGGACAGATGTCATGCTATTCTCCAGGGATAGCAGATGGAATTAGATATATAGCTAACTCTGCTGCAATATGTGTTTTGTTGGGTCCCTGACATATACAGTAAATGTAAAAAGTGTTGTGTTGGTTGGTGAAGGGCACAGGTCTTAGACTGGTGCATTGTATCTACAGTACATGCCAGGCCCATGCCAGGCCATAATGGACCATGTAGATGGATATTTACTGTGTAGCTGTGATAAAGATGGTGCTATATTTGTTTTGCATGGTCAATAAGTGCAAAATGGTGTGTGTATTGGTGAAGATCACAGGTCTTAGACGGGTCACAGGTCCACCCTGCATGTTAGCCCAATGCCAGGGTGTGCCAGGCCATACTTAGCCCTGTAGTGTTAATGTGTTGCAATGTTGTACATGGTACCTGACCAATAAACTAAGCTGTGTGTGGATTGGCACGAGGCACAGGTCTTAAACTTGCCCCACTGCCAGGGCAAACCAGGATGTGCCAGCTCATACAACCTATAGGAAGACTAAACAGCCCCCTATCTGTGTCCTACACAGATCTACTGTAGTATTGAGCGAATCCACTGACCTATAAAGACAGGGAAGCTGAGGCGATCAGTGGATGTGACAGTCAGGAAGGGTTACTACTGTTCTATCTGTGACAAAGAGAAGATATGTGAGAGAGAGGCAGAGAGAGAGAGAGAGAGAGAGAAAGAGAGAGAGAGACAAAGAGAAAGAGACACAGAGAGAGACAGAGAGACAGAGAAAGAGAGACAGAGAGAGACAGAGAGAGAAAGAGAAAGAGAGACAGAGACAGAGAGAAAGAGAGACAGAGAGACAGAGAAAGAGAGACAGAGAGAGAGACAGAGAGAGAGACAGAGAGAGAGAAAGAGTTTTAATGTATTTATTCTTGCTTGCAGATAAAACTGAAATGCAGAATTGACATTACTAAGAATTGCAAAACACTAATTTAAAATCCATAACACATAATACATGACAGAAATAGAATACACAACGCTTGAAATATTACAGGACATTTTTCATGATGAAAATTGAAACCATTTAAGAGCGAGAGTTATTTTACAGTCTGGTGGCAGTTCGTACAGACAATTATACAGGACATTTATACAGGACAATTATACAGGACAATTATACAGGACAATTATACAGGACAGTTGTACAGGCCAGTTGTACAGGACAGTTGTACAGGACATTTATACAGGACAATTATACAGGACAATTATACAGGACAATTATACAGGACAGTTGTACAGGCCAGTTGTACAGGACATTTATACAGGACAATTATACAGGACAATTATACAGGACAATTATACAGGACAGTTGTACAGGACAGTTGTACAGGACATTTATACAGGACAATTATACAGGACAATTATACAGGACAATTATACAGGACAGTTGTACAGGCCAGTTGTACAGGACATTTATACAGGACAATTATACAGGACAATTATACAGGACAATTATACAGGACAGTTGTACAGGACAGTTGTACAGGACAGTTGTACAGGACATTTATACAGGACAATTATACAGGACAATTATACAGGACAATTATACAGGACAGTTGTACAGGACAGTTGTACAGGACATTTATACAGGACAATTGTACAGGACATGTAACGATCGTCGTAATCCTCCTCCTCGGACGAGGAGGAGAGGCGAGAAGGATCAGACCAACATGCGGAGTGATTAGTGTCCATGATTATTTATTAAATCGAAACTGAACACGAAACAAAAGAACACCATGAAACAATCGACAAACAGTCCCGTGTGGCACGAATGCAGACACGCGATACAACCACCCACAGCCACCACATGAATCACAGGCTGCCTAAGTATGATTCTCAATCAGGGACAACTATTGACAGCTGTCTCTGATTGAGAATCATACCCGGCCGAACACAATCAACCCAACACGAAAAACACACCTCGACAACCCACCCCAACTCACGCCCTGACCAACTAAATAAACACAAGAAAAAGGAAAAACAGGTCAGGAACGTGACAGGACAGTTGTACAGGACAGTTGTACAGGACAGTTGTACAGGATATGTCACGCTCGCTATCCTCAAACTCCTTGTCATAGATCGACCAAGGCGCAGCGTGCATGTAGTTCCACATATTTTAATAAAGTGAAACCGAAACAATCAAAAAACAAACAGGTAAACAGCAAAGAACGTGATGCAACCGAGGTGCACACAAACACACACGGAAAATAATTACCCACAAAACACAGGTGGGAAAAGGCTACCTAAGTATGGTTCTCAATCAGAGACAACGATAGACAGCTGCCTCTGATTGAGAACCACACCCGGCCAAACACATAGAAATAGAAAATCATAGAACATAGAACATAGACTGCCCACCCAAATCACACCCTGACCAAACCAAAATAGAGACATAAAACGCTCTCTACGGTCAGGGCGTGACAGTACCCACCCCCCCCCCCCCGCCAAAGGTGCGGACTCCGGCCGCAATACCTGAACATATAGGGGAGGGTCTAGGTGGGCATTTCTCCGCGGTGGCGGCTCTGGCGAGGGACGGGGACCCTCGCCAGGCTGGAGGGAGACTCTGGCAGCTCCGGGCTGGAGGGAGACTCTGGCAGCTCCGGGCTGGAGGGAGACTCTGGCAGCTCCGGACAGGCAGGAGACTCTGGCAGCTCCGGACAGGAGGGAGACTCTGGCAGCTCCGGACAGGAGTCTGGCAGCTCCGGACAGGAGTCTGGCAGCTCCGGACAGGAGTCTGGCAGCTCGCAGCTCCGGACAGGGGTCTGGCAGCTCCGGACAGTTATTGCCTTCTTCCTGTGGTGTAGCTGTGGAGCCAGGCTAGTAACCTTGGACAAAGTTCAATGTCAAACAGTTGTTGCAGGACAGAGAGAAACAAACACAGAGAGCGAGACAGACAGAGACATAGAGACAGGGTGAGAGAGAATGAGATGAAATTAGATCCTAAATGAGATGCTCAAACTCACTAGTGCAAAATTTCAATTGGCTATATTAAAACTGTTTAATTTGATCCTGAGTGTAGGTCATTTCCCTGGCATCTGGAATCAAGGACTCATAACCCCAATCTTTAAGAACGGTGACAAATTTGACCCAAACAATTACAGAGGCATTTGTGTGAACAGTAACCTGAGGAAGGTTTTCTGTAGTATTATCAATGTGAGAAATGTAAAAAAAAACTTCCTTAAACTTCCTTAATAAGCACAATGTCTTGAGTAAAAGCCAAATTGGATTTATACCAAAACATCGCACAACTGATCAAATTTACACCCTACACACCCTGATAGATAAACATGTCAAGCAAAATAATACCAAAATATACGCTTGCTTTATCGACTTCCAAAAAGCATTTGATTCTATTTGACATACATATATATATTTGGTTCTACAAAGTTATTGAAGGTGGTGTAGTGGGTAAAACATATGACATAATTAAATCAATGTATACTGGCAATACGTGCAGCATTAAAATTGGTAAGAAAATATAATAATTCTTTAACCAGGTGCGGGGCCTTCGCCAGGGTTGCAATCTGAGCCCTGCACTCTTCAATATTTACATTAACGAATTGGCCACTATTCTAGAAAAATCCTCAGCCCCTGGTGTTAGTCTCCACAATTCAGAAGTTAAATGTCTACTCTTCGCAGATGACCTATGCCTGCTGTCACCCACAGCACATGGCCTACAGCAGAGCATGGACCTGCTAGAGCACTACTGCCAGACCTGGGCCCAAAAAGACCCCAAAATTACTAAAATAAGGATTTTCCAGAGAAGATCCAGATATCAGGGAATTAGACCAAAGTTCTCAATTGGTACAAAATATATAGAGTACTGCACACACTACAATTACTTCGGTTTAAAAATAAGCTCAACTGGACACCTTAATGAGGCAGTGAATGAACTGAGAGAGAAAGCACGCAGGGCATTCTACGCCATTAAAAAGCAAATTCAAATTGAAATACCTATTAACCTGTTTGGGGTGCAAGCCCGACCTCGGACCGAAAATGACAACAGCTGCAGAGCGCGAAATTCAAAATCTATTTTTTAAAAATATTTAACTTTTACACATTAACAAGTCCAATACAGCATTTGAAAGATAAACATCTTGTCAATCCAGCCAACATGTCCGATTTTTTAAATGTTTTACAGAGAAAACACCACATATATTTATGTTAGCTCACCACCAAATACAAAAGTGGACAGACACGTATGAATTATGATTATGAAGTATGAATTATGATTGAAGTAGCATGCACAACCAACCGAAATAAACTAAAACCAACCTAAAGAGCCCAGAAAAAACGACCTCAGATGACAGTCATATAACATGTTACACAATAAATCTATGTTTTGTTCATAAAAAGTGCATATTTTAGCTATAAATCTGTTTTACATTGATGCTACCCAAAAATGCTAACACATAGCTAGAGTCTGAATCCAGCCGGGAGTAGCCAGAGAAAATACATACACCAACGTCGGCTACTAATTACACCTCATAAAACATTTCAGAAAAACATATGGTGGATAACTAATGAAAGACAGATATCTTGTGAATACAGACAACATTTCCGATTTTTGAAGTGTTTTACCAGCGAAAACACAATATATCGTTATATTAGCTAACATCATAAGCTAGCATAAGGCAGCATTGATTCTAGTCAAGCGCTAGCCTAGCATAGTTAGCAGCGTTAGCATTCAAACAGTTCGACATATATATGAAAAAGCATCCCAAATTGGGTCTTATCTTTCTTGGTACTCCATCAGAATGTTGTAACGGGGTCCAATGTCCAGTAGAGTCTTTAGTTGGGTTCCAGAACGAAGGATTCCCCTCTTTGGTTAGCTAGCACGGTATCATTGCTGCGCCAGAAAGCGTTTTTCTTCAAAAAATTTCTTCCGTCGTTTCACATCTAAAGTCCAGAATAAATTGCAATAATATAATTAAAGTATATTGAAAAAACAACCTTTAGGATGATTTTGTGGACATGTAGCAAATAATATCGTAGTCAGGCATCATATTCA